>NW_022989802.1:377057-601443 GCF_902827175.1 Gymnodraco acuticeps | reverse complement strand
ACATGTAATGGTCATCTACTGTGGACAATACCCACAGGAGCAAATTCGGGTGAAGTGTCTTGCCCAAGGACACAACGGCCTGACGCAGTGGGGCGGGAGCGGGTTTCGAACTGGAGTTCCCCAACGCCCCCTTGATCAGATGATCAAACGCACAGACCACTGCGCCACCCGTCCCTCAATGGTGTGAAGCTTTTCCAGACGCGTGGTGTTGACAGGAAATCAGGTCTTCTCTTTGAGTGCATTTAAGATGTTTATTTGGATTGCAGGATGATGACAGCAAACAAGAGCCGGGTGTTTAACTGATAACTAAACAACTAACTGATAAAGAAATAAACCGAAATTAACTCAAAACAAACAGAAAATAAGCGAAAACACGCACGGTTGAAAAACTGTGTGGCTTCCCTCTGGTGATTCCCAATCCCTAATGCTGTGCACCTGTGTCCTCCCTAAATAGTAGGTTGTACCCTGAAATTGGCTGAGTCCCCGCCAAGCGGCAAACTGTGGGGTAGAGCCGGGAAGCCAATACGGAAGTGCCACACACTGCAGTTCATATATTGGCCGATAGGCCATGGCTGCAGAAAGGAGCAATTACCATAGACCCCCATGTTAAAATGCCCAACTTTACAGCAGAAAAAAACATGTTTCTACCCCTGGCTCCATACATTTTATTATCGATATAATTAGATTCCACCTTCATGATTATGGATCTGTGAGTGAATTGTTTTCTAACGTGACCCTTTTATTTATATTAGGTCTTAAAGTTTGTGCATAAATTAGGGCGTGGTCACATTGAGTGACGGCTCTGTCAAGTGCCTGCCGCTGTTAGCTTCTTGTCTCTCTGCTAGCTGCTCCGTGAAGCTAGCTACAGGGACTCTGCCTGCTCAGCTCATCCAGGAAACACAACTTGTAGCCGGCCGTGGTTGTTTGTTCTTCATGCTTATATATCGGACTATTGTGACTCGCTCTGCGGTTAAAACAGACGGTGCATGAATGTGGTTTTGCGGTAAGTGAAATTCTAGTGCTTTATTTATGTGTTAATGATTTTAATCAGCTACGTAATGAATGGTAAGGCTTGGGTTAGCATGTAAGCTAGTGGTAGCTACATCGGTGCTAACGATTGTAATCGTAGCCTCCAAGTTAAAATCATAGACTGTATATATATATATAAAGGTTAAAACTAAATGGACAAGTGTTAAGTGGGATAATACTGTTGAACAAACGGCTTCTGTTTGAGGTTGATAAAATAAGGTTACATCCTTGTAACTTAGAGATATTTTATTATGTAGGTAGAACTGTATGCATCTAAGGTTAATTTAAATTGGCTATGCTCAAGTATGTAGACAAGCTAATGTCGGAGTAGTGTATGTGAAATCAACCTCACAATAAGATGTGTGTATATTACAATTATTAATGTCATATTTCAAGATGATTACTTAGATATTACAATATGGTTGGTTGAGCTGGAGTTCATTATTGAGCTTACACGTTAACGTCACAGTCATCTGAAGAACGAACCCAAACCTTGTTGTTTTTATTAATTGTATTACCAAATGGGTATCAAATAAACAGTAAGCATTGGTAACACAACTTCCAAAGTTACAGTAAAATAAAAAGGCCCCTGACTCGGACAATACACAATCCAACATGTTCAACAGAAGAGAATCAGTTATATTGTTTGTACACATGGTACTTTACATATATATATATATATATATATATATATCAGCGACGTGCAGTCAGGGGAGGCAGGGGAGGCAGAGCCTCACCTGTCATACTCATAGACTGGCCATACTACAATGTAATGGGAAAACAACTAAAGAAAAACTAAATAGTAATAATAATAACATGTCTCCACTGATCTGTGTTGTAAGTGTGATTTCTGTTTGATTCCAATCGCTTCTTATAGTCAAAATCAGCAAATTTGCCGAGCTCCGCTACAACTACATGGGAGCGATGAGGAGTGAGGCAGGGACGAGCTCTGCCTCTCGTAAGCCCACAGTAACTTGCTGTAGCGCGGGCACTAATGTAGCGCGGGCACTTATTTTGTGAGCGCGCTCAAGCCAGTTACTGTGTGGTGAGGTGAGGCACAGATGAGATCTGCCTCACCTCAGAATGCGTCACCTCACAGAAACTGGCTGGAAAGCGGGCCCTAAGCGCATGCCTGCACCATCTCACTGTATGTCACCAATGTAATGTTTGTAGATCCCTTTATTACATTTATCCTCGCCATCCATAGTCTCTAAATAACTTATTTCACGTATATATGATATTTAGGCTCGCCGTACAACGGCAATGAAAAAAGCACCAGGGGAGGCAGCCATAACCTCTGCCGCACTGAAGGGGGCGCACATGAGCCCACAGGTTCTTGTTGCTACTGTTATTCTACGCAGAGACGGTATAGACGCGAACAACAAACTAGACTTTTGAAACTACAGGAAGATAAGGAGGACTTTTACAAAAAATTAATAGAGATTGTTGTCCAGAAGGATAGCATGGACTTCATCTTCAAGTCAAGGTAAGACCACATTGGTAATGAAAATGGGATCTTACTAAGAAAGAACAAACCAATATTTAGATTGTGGGTATCCTTTTGTTGAACAGTCTGTTTAAAATGAATCAAAACATCAGACCAAAAAAGCTTTTGAAAATAACAGAATATTTCGATTAAGGTCAGAATATAATATTTGTAAATCTGACTCTGAAAGAGTCAGTGCCTCACCAGCCATGAACCTCACCGCACGTCACTGATATATATATCTATAGATATATAGATATATATATATCTATAGATATATATCTATAGATATATATATATCTATAGATATATATCTATCTATCTATATATATCTATCTATATATATATATATATCTATATAGATATAGATATATCTATAGATATAGATATATCTATATATATATAGATATATATATATATCTCTATAGATATAGATATATCTATAGATATATCTATATCTATATATATATTTATATATATATATATATATATATAGGTTCATATATAGATAGAGATATATAGATAGATATATATATATATATATATAGATATAGATAGATAGATAGATAGATATATATATATATATATATATATATATATATATATATAGATAGATAGATAGATAGATAGATAGATCTGTTTGTTTAAGGTGTCCAGGTGATGCAGACAGGCTGGACCAGAGAGTGAGAGACAGAACTGGACTCCTCACAGCAGTGAACTTCAGCTCAGGTACAAAGACTCTTTTTTCATACTGTACAAAGAATCAAGAAAGATATTGGTTTAAATGAATGAAGTATTGACTTGAATACACTGATATACATTCCATTAAACAATACTAAATACTAGATCACCTACACATCAGTTAAGTTGAGGGTTTTTTACATGCAAAAAGTTACATTTAGATGATAACAAGCAATATGACTTTGTCAGCTTTCTAATTTAATGTATTGAAGGCAAAGATATTTAACACATAGTGAGAACTGCTACTATTTATCTCTCAATATTGTCTGTAAAAAACGTGGTAAAAGGGATTCTTTCAGTGAGACAACAGAGCAAGCTTCTACAGTTGCACTACGTTTTGATAACAGTTAAATATTATTTTGATAATAACATATTTCAATGTTGATGAACTTCATACTGTTCATTCATAATCTGTTTGTCTTTGTAGCTCATTGTTGAAATTAAAAAAAAACATTACAATTACAAAATAATTATATCTACAGCCCCTAAACACACAAACACACCGCTTTCATAAATAACACACTTGTTCTGCAATAATATGTTTTATGTTTCCTGTCATTTTTGTTAGGAAAGGACATGCCTGAAAGACAGGACATTGTCTCCTTCTCTGAGGGTCAAGAAGAACATCCAAGAGGAACATTAAAAGCTAATGTTATGAGATTTTAAGACCAGTACAGGACATTCACTAAGAAACTACTTTTATTGTAAAAACAGTCAGCTGATCGAATGCAGCTATTTCCACATCTACACTCCATCAGCTGATTATTTCTATTTGCCTCACTTTATGAGCTTCACAACATGTACCTTGTTTTGCAACGTCACAAATAAATGGGGCCAATCTTCAGTCAGATGTGAATGTGTAATCTAACATTTTCAGTAAGAATAATGGACAAAAGGAGAGCAAATACAATTTATTGAAATGTGAACCAAAAGTTAATCAAATGTTTTAAATAAAAAGCACATATGGACAGAAGGTGTAAACCTATTAAATGTATAAGTAAACACATTTAGTCAAATAAAGTGACCGACTAGGCCTGTGTAGTTGGTATCAGCTTTGCCCAGCATGGGCTCCTCCATCAGGCTTGGTCCTCCTCGCTGAGGAAATACCCTCAGTCCTCTCCAAACCAACAGACAGGACCATCACACAGAGATTTCTCCCTGAAGTCTCTGCTGCTCTCTGGACACCATGCTGTCTCAATCCGTCCGCACTGAATATGAGAGGGGGAAAATGAAAATAATAAATGCTTTAGACAATAAGAAACATAAAGTTGACTGTTGAGTTGCTCAGTTTTTTTAGATTGTCAATACTATTACTGTATAACTAATATCTCAGGTTAAGAGGCACATTCAAATAAAGATTGGTCTTTAAATACATTTTGTCTTTTGAATTGTTTGTCTAAAGTCAAGGATCTAGAACTGGTACTTAGTTTTAATGATACAGTCTGGTTATTATGCTGTTTGGAGGAGGCCTCACAGGTAAGAGCGCTAACTAGCTACCATCACATGTACCTTAGCTTGACTTAAATGTATTAAACGTATAGTTAAGTGATATCAAAATATAAATAACTAATGTCATGCAAACATATTAATATTTGCTTGATTCCAGTGTTGAATTTAGCACAATTGCATACAAACGTTAAGGGGTTTTAAGATTCTGAAGTATTATGCTAAAAGCTCAATAACTTAGATTATTATTTATAGTTTTGCTGAATAGTTTCATGTCCGCTTACCTTAGAAACGTAAAATGTGACGGCAGCGTGCAGATGGGGAGCATGTTAGCTTAGCTTGGTAGCTTCAGCTAGCTCTGGAACTTCCAGCTCGGTGGCAGCAGGTCCCGCCTCGGCTCCGCCTCTTTGCCCTTATTTGGAGCAGGCTGGAGAAGGCGGGAGTTGAACTCTGACGTCACTGTTGAGCCGTTAGTGGCCGACTCCGCCTACTAAGGGCTTCACGGCAACTCTGCAGAATCCTATGGGTGACGTCACGGACCCTACGTCCATTTATATATACAGTCTATGGTCCCCGCCTATGCCCAGGTCAATTCAGTAGTATCACAGCACCTTCATATACAAATATTAAAATACATCAAATTGGCTGCAACAGAACATTTTAAATAAAGTGAGGGGAATACAAATTACTGAGTTGTAGTCATTTGAATTACTTATATTGATTGAGCAATTTGGATTAAATTATGTTAAGTGCAAATAACACAATCCTACAACATAAATGGAACTAATTTGTGTTAATACAACCTCATTGTGTTAAGTAAAAACAACATAACTGTATGATGTAGCATTTAATTAAGATGCTTTGGTAAGATTTACTTAAAGGCAAGAAGTAAATATTAGTTTACTAGTCTGTTTCCTATTTACTTAGCCATGTTACGTGGCAACCGGTTGACATAACTAGATTAAGTAAATCTAACATATAATTTCTTTGAGTGCAGCTCCTCATTTGCATGTAACACATCATTTTCATCATCCACAACCTATATGCATTTCTCCCTGTTTGTGGATTACTTCTTTAACATTGTGCATTTCATTTTGAAACCATTCCGTTTAAACATTTCATCCTCAGGCAACAAAGGTTTTAATGACTCATGCAACCTATAGTTTCCCCAGACAGTTTCCACAACATTTCATGTTTGATTTGCATGTCAGAAACATTTCCATCTGAAATCATCATTTGTTCCAATTCCTTTGCCATTTTACACAATTGTTTTATCCCAGAATTCCTGTCCTTTAGCAGATAATATCTTTGCTTCCGCTGCTTTATACGTGAGTTTAGCTGTCCTTACCAAGCCCATCCTCCTTTCAGTTTGATTGACAGCAGCGTTCATTTCCTGATTTTCCTCGTGACTCATGGCCATTATTTAGCAATCCACGGAGGCTTTGTTTAAAATTACTTTATGGGATTTGCCTGTATCCCGTTGCGTGAAGGCCACTCTCCTCCGCAACCTTTTATTCATTCATAAATACTCCTACCGTGACTTTGATGTTTGGTCCGTTCCTCTTGCGGGTGCGTAACATGGATTTAAGTCGGGGAAAGTCAATGAATACAGCGCTGTCCTCCTGTGTCCATCCGTCTTTGGAAGCAAGTTTTTCAACAATTGTAAAGGCAACCGAACAACAAATATTTGCCAGTGAGGAATTTGGTGTGAAGCTTTTCCAGACGCGTGGTGTTCACAGCAAATCAGGATGATGACAGCAAACAAGAGACGGGTGTTTAACTGATAACTAAACAACTAACTGATAAAGAAATAAACCGAAATTAACTCAAAACAAACAGAAAATAAGCTAAAACACGCACGGTTGAAAAACTGTGTGGCTTCCCTCTGGTGATTCCCAATCCCTAATGCTGTGCACCTGTGTCCTCCCTAAATAGTAGGTTGTACCCAGGGCCGCCCCTTGCCAACTTGGGGCCCCAAGCGACATTGTGAGATGAGGCCCCCCCCCCAACCGACAGGAGTGAAAAAATGTTTGCAAATATAATTCCTGTTTATTATTATTATCAACAGTTACTTTTTTATACAGTGAGGTAAATGGTAAATGTGCATGTATGTCGTTCAGTATGTGTTTACAGGTGAATACGTCTGCATTTCCTGCCAAATACTAGCCTATGTAAGCCAACTAGACAGACAGTTTATCACGATTCAGATTAGTGTTGCACGGTGTACCGATACTTGAAAGGTACCGCGATACCCTGCCGTTAAAAACGGTACGATTCCTCCGTTTCATTAGTATCGGTACTTTAAGAATGACGGGGAAAAGTACTCCGGTGAGAAAGCGCCTTTTTAATAAGAGCCGTGTGTGTTCAGCGCTTTGCTTCCATTCCCTGCACTGCAGCCGTGCCTGCAGTCCCTCCCCTCTCAAGCACATTCTAAGTCCCTCCCCTCTCTCGTGCACTCGGCCACGCGCTAGCTGCCAGAGCATGTGAGAAAACGAGAAGCATGGCTGCAAGTGGGAGTGCAACTGCCGCTGCGCCTCGGCTTGTTGACAAAAAAGACGCCAGAAGCTAAATTTGGAAGTATTTGAGCTATATCTCTGACAGCGAGGGCAAGCCTACGGACACCACGAGGCCTGTCTGTGAGAAATATTTTAGAACCCTGCAAACCAAGGGAGCCAACACATCAAACTTGGCTAAGCACCCGCCGACCGGCATCCAGACCTGTTTAAAGACTTTAAAGGCAGACAGGTTAGCGAATGTGATAGATCAGGGGTTCCCAACCTTTATTGTGCCAAGGACCGGCAGATAGGCTACATTAAAAAAAAATCGCTGACCGGTTGTCAATTTTAACTGATTTTAATATTTACTCACCAGCAGGTAGCAACGGAGGCTAATTGTATGTAACAGCCTGAACAAATAATAGAACAATGCATCCAAAACATATTAACAACATTTACAAAAGAACCGGTGTCGTTTTTTGGTTTTTCGGGAAAATGGAAAACCAAAAAACCAACGTTATTCAGTTTTTAAACCAAAACGGGGAAAACAGATAAATCAACGTTTTGGTTTTGTTTGTATGATTTACGGATAATCCAGTGATGGGAAAACAAGGTGAAGGCGCATTATGAAGGCGGTGTGTGTGTGTGTGTGTGTGTGTGTGTGTGTGTGTGTGTGTGTGTGTGTGTGTGTGTGTGTGTGTGTGTGTGTGTGTGTGTGTGTGTGTGTGTGTGTGTGTGTGTGTGTGTGTGTGTGTGACACTGGCATTTGTTTTCAGAAGATATTATGATAGGGACGTTCGTTCCGGTGCACGTCCGACAGCATTTAGCACTACATCGAGATTAAGATTAAACTAATTTGTTTTGGGAACACCAGCATATAGGCTACCTATGGAGTTAGCCAGATGTGTGTACATTACTGTTCATGGTCATTTGAAAACAAATGCCGGTGTCGGACAGACACACACACACACACACACACACACACACACACACACACACACACACACACACACACACACACTATGCGCCTTGGTGACCGGACATCTCCTTCATAAAACTAATAAAAGGGGGAGTAATCGGGCAGTTCGATGTGTGTAGAGATGTGTGTGGTTAACACGTAGCAGCCTGCAGTCACTCGCTGTTCTGATGAAGGTAAACACAGCGAAGGCGGTGCGTAAAAAGGCACAGCTCTCGGCGCGCTGGTGCTGCACTTCTCAGAAGCGGAGTTACACGTCCCGCTGCCTCCTGATGCTGCCTGCAGCCATTTCATGAAGTGAAGGAGGTTTTCCTTCTATAAACAGCTGCGGGCAGCAGATACCGTGAGAGTCCCGGACATGAATTCATAGATCAAGGCAACTGGTTTGCCAATCCGGTGCTTAAACAAAGGCAAGTCAAGTTTATTTATATAGCACTTTTCAACACAAGGCAATTCAAAGTGCTTTACAAAAAAATGAAAGACATTAAGAAAATGGCATTTAAAATCAGTCATTAAAAAGAAAATCTAATAAAATAAACATATAGCTCTACACCCCTGGCCGACATGTCCTTAAAATGAAGTCCGAGTTTGAAATATATCTCAAATAATGTATGCACTGCCATTTCCCCACATAAACATAACAGTCTGCAATTAAACGGTTGTCTCCTGTGCGCTCCTCTTCCTACTTAGCGCACCGGTAACTTTCTCATGCGCACAAGAGGCTGAGACCAGGGCCCTTTCTCATTTCTCTAACTCCCCTCCTCGACTCCCCTCCTCGACTCCTATCCTCGAGACTTAGTCCCGCCCACAGGAGATGCGAGCCGAGGAGCCGAGCAGAGAGGAGGGGAAGCAGCAGGCGGTTAGAGAAATGAGAACTCCTCTCCTCTGAGCGGTCATTTTAAAGAGACGTCCATTAATGATGACGGAAGCCACAGCTGTTCATGACCACTTATATATTTACTTTGATTCATTCACAGTGATAATGAGACAATAACAGGCTACAGATGCGGGGACACACACACACATATATATTTATATACATATATACAATTTCAGAATCAAACAGAGCACTCTCATAATAAAGTAACACTATCAGAGACTGGATATATCCCCCCCCTCTCTGGTCGCTACAATGAGGACAATAAATTACGGGCCAAAAGTTGTATTTACAAGTATTGAAAGTAAGCAGAGGACACCAAACCAACTGAGACCTGTCTGTCCGCTGCATATACGCACACACTGTACCACACACACACACACACACACACACACACACACACACACACACACACACACACACACACACACACACACACACACACACACACACACACACACACACACACACACACACACACCTACAGCTAACAGCCTAACAGCCGTTGTGTATTTTATTATGTGAAGCACTAAATGGTTTTAGAAAATATGGACTCTTTGTTTGTAGATATCTACTAAACTAAAGCAAATAAAAAGAGTAGGCCTGTTATACTGAGTGATATATTTTACACACTGCTCTACTTTCTGCACGGACCTCACAGCTGTTCTCACTGTAAACATCGCGTCGCGATGAGAGCAGTTAATAAAATAATATCCAGGGGATGCATGCAGAGCTGTCATTGGCTGAGATAAGTCCGGCCGTGCGTCACGACTCTTTGAAACATCTCTGTTCCCGGAAATGCATCCACGAAGGAGCCGTGGAGGACCCATCAGTGTATCCTCGGTTATAGCTCCTCCAGAGAGCCTCCTCGACGCTCGATCCTCGGTCCTCGAAGTGCATTTAGAGAAATGAGATGTCCTTCAACATGGCACACTGAAATTCATTTCCGGTTCACTACCGGAGGACCGAGGAGTCGAGGAGGGGGATTTGATGAAATGAGAAAGGGCCCAGGCTGAGCCGCCGAATCCCTCGGAACATCATAAAAGCCATTTTCAACGGTTATCTGGTGAAAGATTAACTAGGCTACTGGATAAAATAATATGACTGGTAGCCTATAGGTGCGAACATTAAACACTTTTTGAAAAAAATATTATGATAAAATATTTTTATATATTTATAATTCTGCAAATATTACGATAAACTCACAGCTATTTCGCGGCCCGGCAGTAACACCTCCGCGGCCCGGTACCGGTCCGCGGACCGGGGGTTGGCAACCCCTGTGATACATAACATAATTACATCATGCTCAAGCCCATGCCCTCAAATCTAAGTCAAATAAATGTAATTTATTTTTTGACAAACGAACGTTTTCGTAGTTTGACGAGGCAATTAATGGCAATGATAACTGTCTAATATGGCTATCTTTTTAGCTAACTTACCAATGTGGCTAACATCTGCAATATACATTTTGTCAATAATTATTTATATTACTGTACATGTTAATAAAATATAAAAAAATATATATTTTATAAAACAAAAAAGTTGTTTGAGATGATGCTTAATTTTATTTAATATGAATTATTGTCATTTATTTTGTTTATTGTTCTTATTGTTTAAAAGTGTGTGTTATGTTCTGGTGTGACATAAAGCGCAATAATTACATTTAAGACTGTTTCCCTTTTTTTAAGAAAAGTATCGAAAAAGAATCGGAATCGCAATTCTTGACTTGGTATCGGTATCGAAACCAAAATGTTGGTATCGTGACAGCCCTAATTCAGATCGGTTGAACCGTTGAACCACAACGCTCATACCCATGGATGTATAATAAGAACCATATTACCCCTCCTGTACCTGGGCCCGGTGACACGATGGAATCAAGAGAGCTCAGACCCTCACTTAGAGGTCGGAACATGTCATAAGTATAAATAGATACAAGCATAAATAAATGTAGGAATAAAAACATGAATAAATAAATGAATAAATATCGTGCAGTGTTTTCAGGGAGATTCAGTGTGGGGCTGCGGCTCAGCTGGAAAGCAGTTGACTCACGACCGCAGGGTCCCTGCACAACCGGTCAATAGGCCTACGTATTTGTTGTTGTTTATAAAAGCTACAGCTAAATGAGATAATGTAGTTAATAAATGTATTCTTTGATATGGTTTAGCCTTTCTCAGGCTACAACATGGTTACGTTTATGAAGGAATACAAATCCCTCTTTGCAATGTTTACCAGCCTCCTTAGGCTTTTCAATCACAATCATTCAACTGGAATACAAACAATATTGTTGACATGAAAATATGATTTAATGTTGGTTGTTTAGAGTTATTCTAAGGCTTTACTAATTGGGAACTCGGTATGAGATAAAGCACACTGTTGAGATGTCCAATCTGCCTGTTTTACACACTTTGACCAACAGGGGGTTTGTGTTCAAATGAAGCCCATGATGAAGCCTCATGAGATGAACCCTTTTGCGAACCAATTGGCTGGAAAGCTTCAAAGCTTCATAAGGCTTCATCTCACCATCACTATTAAAATGTTCTTTTAGCCCTATCTAAAATGTCAAATGACAGTACAATTGACCAATCTTCCCTCTAAATGGGTGGGTGTTATTATCGCGGACTTTATGACAAGTTCCGCCCGCTGTGAAACTTTTCTTGTTTCCATAACAACAACAACTTCCTGTCAATAGCGTTAACTCGCCTTCAAAATAAAAGCATGCCAAATTACACTTAAGACATACAACTGCAACAAAAGAACACAAATAGGGTTATTTACAGGTGTTGTTTTGTGTGGTAGAGGTTCGCTTTCATTTATGCGTTTTGCACCCCGGGCCGTTGTTTTTGATATTCTGCTGAAGTATGCTGTGATGTAATAACTCGAGGGAAGGGGTGGGGGTCAGAGGGCCTAGGAATACAAGTCACGGCTCGCCACTGGCTTTGAAGAACCAAAAACTAATTAAAATGTCCACTCTGCTCTGCCTCCAAACGTGACATTTTTAAATAAACTGCTTTTTAATCGCTTTGCACAAGTAAGTATTGAATACAATCAACATTTTTGTCCATATCCAAAACTTTAAATCTATTTTCTGTAAGCTTTGTCCCAGAAAGAGCAGACTTAGTGTTCAGTTGCAGATGCATTACGTCTGCCTCCATCTACCCACAAGTACTGACTCCATTCTGCAAGAGTCAAGCTTTGCCTGAACAGTCAACTAAAACTATTCATCAAGTATGAATATTTCTGCTCTCATGGAGGTCAGAGATCATCTCCAGGTTTAAATGTTCTTTTTAGGGATGCACCGAATATTCGGCCACCGAAAATTATCGGCCGAAAATGGTTAAAAAGGCCCTTTCGGCTTTGACCTTTGTCATCGAGATTGCCCTGAGCCAGGGGCGTCGCCTGGACCTGGAAACATTCGGGGCTTAGCCCACAGTGGCGGCGCTACAGTCACATTTTCTACTGCAAGACTCCCCACACGCACATACACAATTGCGCCATCTGGTGTCACAAACAAAAAGCTTTGTTACGGCAATGGAGTGTGGGAGATTCTCATAGCACGTGAGGATCTCTTGAGGGTAAGGTGCCTGTATTATCTCGGTGGACAAAATGTATGTTTTTATTTTATAAGGACAATAACGTTCTGTTGTGTTTGTTTAGTTTAATGTTAATTGTTTAATGCTCACAGTCACAGCAACATGTTTTTTGTGTGATTGGCTATTTGTTTTATATGATTTATCAACGTGATCATCAATAGCTTATCTGAGCACCAGAACCCAGCTCACGAGTCCTTTTATGCTGTCCATTGAAATGCAGGTATGTGAGTTTTATACACCAGTTTATTTATGTTTAATATTTCACATTGCTCCACATGATGCCTTGACTACAAAGTCTTCCATGTTTCTACGCTTCTTCCTCTGTGTCACAGTTTCGGGAATATCAAGATCATTGCACAGGGCCTTGGTCTTGTCATAGACCTCATGTGCTTTCTCGTTACTTCGGTAACTTTTCAGTGTGTTCTCAACTGCTGTTTTGTAATCTACTGCCTACACCAAGTCAATTGTTTCTTTCTGCAGGTATTCAAGCAGGCCCTGAGTGGTTGAGAGCAGTGTCTGGAACATGACAGCATGTAGATGGTACTGCATTTTCAAAGCTTGCTTTCCAGTCCCTTTGCTAGAGGGGCTAAAGGCTCCCTAAAGTCTTGATCAAAGCAGGAGGTTTTTGACATGCCCAGCGAACAAGTTGTTTGTCCCCTACCTCTAGCTGTTTCTGAAATGTTTGCAATCTCTGATGGTGGACAAGAGATGTGGAGAAGAAAGAGTAGAGACACTCCAGGAGATCAACGCAGGTATGTGAGTTTTGTACACCAGTTTGTATAAGTTTAATGTTTCACATTGCTTGTGAAAAATATACTACCACTATACGATCACTGAAATTTGTTGTTGACTGGACACTTATTTTGTAAAAGAGATAGCATGTGAGGATCTCTTAAGCAATGCAGCTCACGTGTCCTTTTTATATGCTGTCCATTGAAATGCAGGAAAGTAATCACCAGCTCTGAGTGATCTGTTGCCGAGGGGACACTACACCGGAGTTACATAAGCAGAGATAAAGTGCTATTTTGGGGGGAACTCACCTCCTCTGGGGTCCCCCAGGAAGACTTTTTTTTTTTAAATACTGAAGTTAAAAGCATCAATCTTGTGCACTTTGAGAGCAACATTAAGAGATATGGATACATCTCTGAACACCCATATGTCAAAAAGAAATCAAAGAATCAGAATCAGAAACGGGTTTATTATTTAAAAACACTTCATTTTCCAATTAAATCATAAACTATGTCAAATTATTAGAAGTAGTTAGTAATCAGATTAAACAGAAAAAAGGGATGGAAGGAGGAAATAATAATCCCTCATCACTTGCTGTTTGCGGTTGAAATGATCTCTTTTGCTGGCCAAACATGCTGGATGGAAAGCAGTGATGTCTCACTTGCCTTGGCCCTGTATCTGCAGTCCCTAAATCAGTCATGTTACTCATTGACTCTTGTCTGGTGTTCCTGTTCATTGTTGTCTCCATTGTCGTTCTTGTCTGTTGTATCTCCTTCTTGTGTGTCCCTTTCTCCTGTTCTCCTTTCTTCATCCTCTACTCTGTTTGGCTCATCTGTGATGACTGTGTAGGTAAACACAAACAAGTATGTAAGTCAATCAGTTTCCAGCTCTGTCAAATAAATGAATTTCAAGATACACACATTTGTCTTCATTAAAATGAGTGTCACCACACTGTCACAAAATGTAATACTAACCAATTGATAATAGTTACATTTACATCTCTTGTTAGATATCACTGTTAGAGTAGTTATCTGCCAATAGGACAGAATCATTCCTATACAAATGCAGTTTGAGTAATTCACTTAATATATTTACTTAAAACTTTAATAGTCATTTTCACTTAATACTCTAATATAGTCATCTTTCTGCTTTCAACACTAAGGAAAGCTGTACAATTTGACATGATAATGAGGAAAAAAGGCCTCCGACAATGCAGATCATTTTTTGATCATATCAATTTTAATATGCGGGTCAAGGCTTAATATTTGGGAGCATAGTGTCCCTTCCCCCTTTCAGGAGCCCCACTGGATTAACTTTGATCTGAAATATTTGAATAAAAAGCTTGTTAGCTGGCTGTCCATCTCATAATGTTCACATAGAAACTAGCTGTCAATAGGAAATATAAATCAGAAGAATTATATTTTCATGCAAAATCTGTCACAAAAAGAGGTTGCACATTTAAATGCAGGTGTTGTTATGGCAACGTCAGTGGCCAGACAGCCACATTTACTGCTGCAAATACGTTCAAACATGCTGTCGACACGTAAAGCAGTGGCAACTATGCCACCATTTCAGCTGACTTTTTCTCAGAAATACTGTCACATAACATCCATATATATATTTCAGTGCTAGGTTGATGCTTAGCTAAGCTAACTATGAAACACTTTAACTGACAGGACTCAGGAATCAGGATCAACTGTGCCGTCCGTCCTATAGGTAAAGTAGGTTAATGTATTATATTATTGAGGGAAAATTTGTCCGGGGCTAAAGAAAAAACATCCGGGGCTAAAGCCCCGGATGCCTACCCCAGGCGACGCCCCTGGTCATGTGTCTTTCATTACATTACATGTCACTTGTTAGACACTTTTATCCAAAGCGACTTACATACTCAATACTGTGGGCAATCCCCACAGGAGCGACTTGGGGTGAAGACGACATGTTGACTGCAGTGGGGTTTAAACCTGTGCCCCCCTGATCCCAACACCAAGGCTCTATCCACTGCGCCACACGCCTCCCCACTTTCCCTTTAGAAATGGTATTTAGTCATTCATATCGGGAACCTGAGTTTCTCAGTTCCCGATGTGTGAACAATTGAACAATCAAGTGCTTTTATAATTGTCAGTAAGTCATAAATAAACTGTTGTTATTGTAGTCTAATGTTTTTTCATTAGTAAATGTTCGATTGTTTGAATACTATTTTGTAAGTTAATAACAAATTGAGTTTCCTACTTTAAGTTTGGGAAGAAAATCATCTACCAGACAACGATACATTACATGCTCATTATTTTAGAAAAGTGTACCAGAAAGTACCTCGTGGTAACACAAAGGATGCCGCAGAGCGTATACATGAATAGTACTAGATGGTTCTTCTGATGCACGCAAAAGCACGTAAGGTCATGGACATGTAAAAAGACAAAATAGTATCTTCTGAAGCTGAAACTATAAACATGGATGGACATGGATCTTTCTCACAGAGCCAGCCTGCTCCACTCGGGGGAAGAAGACATATTGTAAATGAAAAGAAAATGCATTCATATTTGTACCTTCTCTTTACGCATGCAACAACAAATTTGAAATATTTTTATTAATTTGCGTTGTATTAGCTAAAGTAATTAGAAAATAACACTTTCTGGATGCAAACAATTGCTATAATTAAGGTAAAAGTAGTTTGAAGATGTGTTGTTGTTGTTTGTGAGTAAATATAAGTTTGCTAAAAGATTTAATGACCACTCTTTAATGTCGTCCCTTATAACTTTATATTCTAAGTAACATTTTAACCGATAATCAATGCATTAATATAGATTCATTTAGAAATATGTAGTGAATGCTTAATTTGTACTTTTCATTTTTGCTTGAAAAAAGTCCAGAAACCATTACACTCATAATATATTCAATGATACTTAACGTTTCTTGCTCAACATTTTTTAAGGTTTTATAGTTATTTAGATTATCTCTAGAAAGCGGAAAGACTCTATATATTTTAAAACCTAAAAGAAAATGATAAAATCTCAGTGATCCGACCCTGAGACTCAGTCTCTTTGGATACAAACAGTTTTAATGTGACACAGCAACATACGAGTCATTATGTTTATATATTGCATGAACACAGCTGATAGAATTGTCAGTTTAGCTTAGGAAGGTTCCTAACGGAGTGAAATGACCCGGGAGTGCCTCAGTGGCAGCCATGATAAGAGCTGTTGGAATTCTCTATCAGTGCTTCTCAAAGTGTGGTCCTCGGACCACTGGTGGTCCGTGAGCGCCCCCTAGTGGTCCGTGTGTATATTGGTAACATTTCACATTTGAAATTCATTAATTAATTTAAGTTTTCCGCACTCTCGCGGGAATATCTCCGCAATGGAGCGAGTTTAAGTTTCACTTTCGATTGCATGATATAGCCCAGCGCAACACCTTGATCATACATGTTGCCACCTGTTTGTACCATTTTCAGACGATTTGTAATCTGTTCTAAAAAAAACTATGTGTTTTGGGATATTTGTGGAGTTAGGTGGTCCGCGAGTGTTTTTTCATTGGTTAAGTGGTCCTTGGTATGAAAAAGTTTGAGAAACACTGCTCTAGATGATAGGAAAGGAGCTTTGAAACTTCCTTTATAACCTCCTTTAGATTAGGAAACACTCCTTTGATTATGAAACACTCCTTTAGGAAAGGAAAGCAGAACATTTTGCCCCACAATGCCTTGCGGCCGCGACATTAACCTGGACACAACATTCGGCCGTTCACGGAAACAACCGAGAACAAAATATCATGAAAGTTAAGGTGCTTATTAAACATTTTACAAGTTATATTGTAACTTTCCAAAGCAATTTGTTTTGAAAGTTCAACACTATAATAATCAAAAGGCAAAATATGAACGATATTTTTTAACTGTAAAATTATCAAATAAAGTCAACATTTCTCAGTCTTTACTGAGTTGAGGTTTCTTTAACTTTATCAAACACGTTTAATTGGTGATATACACAGTGATAGGTTGAGGCCTAACAAGTTTATAATAAATACAATTGTATTTATTTTTAAATATTTCCATACAATCATGTATTGGGATTCATGTTGATTAAGCGGAAGCAAGTGGGCACAAAGTCTCTTAACTTCCTTTCAAAGAAAAAGACAACACTTTCTTTCTCCATCGCTTTAGTCTGAAGGCCGTTGAGAAAAATGTACAGGACTTAATAAAAGTGGACGAAGCAGAACAACATGGACGGGTTATGGTTTCAACAACATGACCTGTCCAGGAAATCCCCAGTCAGCTGGTCCCTTGACTCAGCCATGGCAAGAGGAATTGCATGAGGAAGAGAGGAGGAAGAGGGGAAGAGGAAGTGGAACGGCCTTTCAGCTCCATGGCCAAAGCACAATCTCTACTTTTTTGTGTGTGTGATGATTTCCCATGAGTTCCTACACATGAGGACGTGTACGGCATCTCAATACGGAAGCAATTCCATCACAGATAGTGATATTTATTATAAACGCTCAACTCTTCATACCCTTTTGTTCTGTTCAGCTCACCCAGCACTTACATCACTTCCTGTGTCAATTTCCAGTGAAGACAGCGCCGGATATTATGAGCAACGAGTGTTGAAGCTGCTGTGAAGTGTTTTATATATCATTTTGTTCCATCACTTCAAAATCTTTATATTTGTATTGAGGGATATGAGTAACTAACATTTCATTGTTCGTGTGAAAGGCAATTCAATAGCAACAGCAGTGAATGTGTTAGCCACAACCTACTGGCACATGTAGAATACAAGGGTGAAGAAAACTGTTCATCCTGTCTTAACCCTAACTCATGCAGAGGGCACAGGTGTGCACATGTGTGTGTGAGTGTGAACAAAAATTGAACAAAAATGTGTATGAACATACAAAGTTAAAGTAAGAATTTGCATTAATAAAATCTATTTATATAAAGATATATAAGCATAAGAAGTTAAGATAATTTCCAATTAATTAAATCAAATATAACAAATATATTTAAATAACTATAAGAAGCAAAAATATCATACAAATATTTCAGTAAATATAAGATGTTAAAATAAAAGAATGTCCTATCGTGGGGATGCAATAATCTATAGACAATGTTTTACTAGATAGATAATAGATAAAGTAGATAATAATGATATTAATAACTGATCTGATTACATCTACGACTGGTGCATTAGACTTAAGGGTGTTGATAGGATATCTAAGGGCCCAATGATTTTCCAATATGGATGTTCGTAATTACAAGGAAGAAGGCAGGGTATAGTGTTTAATTTGAATTAGGTTTAATTTTTTTTTTTATTAAGGGTCACCAGGCTTATTCCAAGTTAAAGGCCACTCATGGCTGCAGGGGTTCAGGTAAAGGACCTCCCAAGTTACCTTCAGATACAATAAGAAGGTAAGTCTTATCAAAAGTAGAACACTGCTGACCTCTGTTGGCTAAAATTGGAACTGCACATGAATGGAGGTGTCTGATCTGAAGGAGGCACGAACACAGCGTAAGACAAGCCTGCTGACTTTCATTGCTTTCTCTGTGCCTTCTATAGATTAGCACAGTGGTGAAAAAGTACAAGACATAACTTAATTAAAGATAGCCTTCAAAATATACTCAGAGTCCAAAAATTAAAAGTAGCCTATTTCTGAATAATAATTATATAATATTACTGCACTATGAGTATTGATGCATTCAAGAGTCTATAGCAGCTGACATTGTGTGTATATATGTAGAACAACTAGTTGCTAAAGCTCTCAGATAAATAATAATAATAAATAATATTTATATATGTGCTTCTCTAGAACTCAAAGACGCTTGTAGCAGAGTTAAGAGTACAAAATGTACATCCAAAATGTAGTGGAGTAGTATAAAGTAGCATACAATGAAAAGTAAAATAACCCTCACAATTGTACTTCATTGTACTTGAGCAAATGTACTTCATTACATTCAACCAATGGAATAGCACAATCCAGATTTTACAGGCTTGAATAAGCAAAGAGGAGAGTATGATAACACTCGGACAGACAAGATAAGAAAACTATGAAACAAGGTGATGTCAGGAGTTGGTAAATAATCTTATATGTCAAGGTGACATTAAATGCTATTTTTTTTTAATGTCCTGCTTGTAAAATAAAGGATCTTATCAGACCGACCAGGGTTACCTTTGGTCACATGCTGGAAAGGAGAGCATTTATCACTTGTGTTAATGCAATTGCTTTTTTCCAGCTGATTAAAGAAAAAATATGTTATATTTTATTATATATTTTGTATGTTATATTTATTTATATAATTCATAACAACATATATAATGCCCTCCTCCAGTCACCTCTCATGTTCTTGAACAAACCAGCTTTGGTACATAATCCTCTTCGGCAATCTGGGCTAAATATTGACTGTTCCAGTGTGTTTCAGGAAGGTTGTGTTTTAAATGTGGATTATTTTAGGTCTACACTGATGTAAAGAAAGCTCAGGGGTCTATCAATGCCAGAAAATACTGTTTTGGTCAAGTTTTTTAATAATCTGTTTATGTTTGCCTGCAAATGCCTGCTCTATTTATATAAAGCTTTAAAACCAGTGTGGCTGAAAAATAAAAGGTATTTAACAGCTTGTTCACACAATGACATCCAAGTCTGTCTTTCTTTTTTACTCTCTCATGCAGACGCTTACAATCACAATTGGCTTAGGCTTAGAAAAAGACCAAAATAACGTGTCACTGCCAGCCAGCCAGAAGGCACAGCATATATAGAAAGAAAATACAGTTTACAGACACCACATTGGCCATGAACATGGTCCAGGTGCTGGCAACTTTCCTGTCAATGCTGTAAAACTCTGACGTTTTAATTCCTACTTAGCAATTGGATCAAACTCTCCATCTTCACTATTCATAGCTCACTGTACACTTTTAAAGCCTATCTTTAGAACTTGATTTGAGTATTACAACAGTGTGTGATGCATATGACTCAGAAATATGGGGGAATGCGTTCCTCCCTATTCAAATTATGAGATGGTTGCAAAGAGACAATGAACAAGTCTGACTGATGGAATGCTGTCCTACAATGTTTGCTATGCCTGTATGGACACACCTGTGACACACACCTGTGACACAAACACACACGCACGCATGCACGCACGCACGCACACATACACACACACACACACACACACACACACACACACACACGTTAAGAAGATGTTATGTGTGTATACTACTTAGCCATCATAAGTAATTCCCAGTGACTTTCATTACAAATAAGTATAGGTTAGTTTCTTGAGGAGAACCTGATTAACCTGAGAGGTCTGTTCAGTCACTTACAGCTCAAACAGAATAGACGCTAATGTTTTATAACAAGAGTGTCCAGGTAATTTGAAATTCGAAAGGAGACATAAGCACTGCTGTGAGCCTTCATGCCATTTGATACACTCCAAAGAAACAAGGCCCATCCTGTTGCATGTCATTTCAGTGAACACTTGGGAAATATATGAATTATGATTAAGGCGGCTCTGCCCTGTTGCCGTCACCTCACATTATGACTTTGTGAGCAGTATGACTAGCCTATACTTTTCAGCTAAGATGGGAGAAGTAGGCTACTCAGATCTTCTAAGTAAAAGTAGAAATGTACTTAATAAGAGTAGGATTACTATTTTCTTGAATACTGCAGGGAAGCTTTTGAATGTTACTCCTTGAGTGTAACTAACATCTTATGTAAGTGTCCTTTATATTTCTCATTATTAATCCAAATCTGCAAAGTAACTAAAGGTATTAAACAAATGTGGTGGAGTAAAGTACACCATTCACCTCTTAATTTGAGTGTGGTAGTACAAAGTAGCACAAACATTTGAAATACTCAAAGTACAAGTCCATCAAAAATGATACTTAAGAACAGTACTTGAGTAAATGTACTTAGTTACTTTACACCACTGGTTTTCAGACCGGAGTAAAGGGTCTTTCTGTGTCGCTGGCAAGTAAAGCCGCCTTGGTCACACCCTTCCCAGCTTCCCCCTCCGCCCGCCATGTTCTGGAGGAGGAGATACGTGTAGCCTCCTGGCTTTAGCTGGCTTAGCATTAGCAACACATAGCTAGGCGGAGGCGCAACAAGCTCTCCGAACGCCGGAATAAGTACTCTATCTTGATTTTTTCCCTTGGGTTTGGAGAAACTCGTTTATGGGTATATTTTCCTGGACTAAAAGTTGAACCCGACGTAGCCCAAATATATGGTAAGTTAACGTCGGCTTTCAAGACAGTCGAGTTGTTTTGTTTTTTTCCAGGGTGTCCTGTAATCCAGTTTGCTCTGGTGATGTCTCCACCGAGCACCCGTCTTGGATGCTAGCTTGAAGGATTGCTAACTAGCTTAGCATCCTAGTGGCTGTCTAGCTAAACGGAATAGTTCTGTATCTTGGTGTGGGATTGCCTGTAAATCCCCAAAAATACAAGCTGTGTATAACACTAGATGCTAAGTGATCAACAGTTGAATGTTTAAGCCAAACTACAGGGGTGAGGAGATACACCGCTGGCTAACCTAACATAAGCTTTGCTAGCTTTGATCCAACTTTTTTACAAAGACAAGTTTTGATCTTTTATGATAAATGAATGTTAGTCAGCCGTTATATCTACGGGCACACAATCAAATTGGTGACAAGACCAACTACATATTAAATCAAAATGTAGTTTTGTTGTGCTTTTCAAATCACCAGACTCAACTAAGTAAAACACTGTAAGCAAGTTGCCCGCTAGCTTATTTGGCTAGCTACTGACAACTAACGTTACTTGCTGCAAGTTTGCACTCAACTTGCTAGCTAGGGTTAGCGGTAACCGTTAGCGACGAGGTGACTATTTATTCAAACGACTGAATTAAAATAGCAATTCACACACTTGGATTTATTCTTCGTTTAACATTATTTCGCTATCCAACCCGGTCTATTGCTTGAAGAGGGACATTATTGAGGCTTACTAGTGTTAGCTAACTCTTCTTTAGCTTGCTACTAATCACATCAGTTCATTTAAACGCCGTGATTTGTTTCCTTTTTGTAAAGGGACGCTTTGATTACTTGTATTTCCTTTACAACTGCACCATGCTTTAATATAGATAACGACTATGTTAGGTCATACTATTGTGAGTCATCAAGGCAAAACTTGACTTCCTTTTATTGATATTTTATGATAAATTATTTTACGATGTGGGCGCTGTCTGTTTACTTGCTCCGTTTCCAATCGACCATCCGTAATGGCATTTAAGCCAACTATGCTGTGAGACACTGAACAGTTGTAGGGTTTGTTTGTTTTATGGGGTATGGTCGAAGATGCCTGTGTCTGGGTCATACAGCCTGTGGGTTGGGTGTAAGCTTTGTATTCAGAGCTGCACTGAGCCCATTTAAACGTGGCCTGAGAGAGGGGCAGGGCTTTGTCTATCGTCAGGACGATCAGTCAGTGGGTGACGGATGCATCACCCTGATTTAGCTTTGTCCCCCAGCCGGCCAAGCAGGACAATAGGTGGCTTCTCCTTCCTCCTCACTGCTTCTGCCTTAATGCTCCTCATAACTTAAGGACAGCCACTATAGGTGTCTTTGAACACGTGTTGATTTGTGCGGGTTAGACTTGATATACTTTTTATTTGCCTTGACAGCATTTCATCTTTGAGTAGTTGAGTGTTAGTGGATTAATCACTGTTATACGGTGCTTGTTGTTGCACTCAAATTCAGTTTAAAGGAAGTAAATGGATGGCTGGATAACTTTATGTCAAGCTGTAGCACACTCAATGCACTCAAAGATATTGGTTCACAGGTATACCGGGTATACCACATACCCGGTTGTGAAATCATTCTATCTCCAGATCAGCTTTACTCTTGTTGTTTGGGTCTGGCTCGGTAGACCTGTTCTCGGTCTACAGCTTTTCAACCCTTAATGCTCATCACAGTTTACCTAGGTTTTGCCCACACACACACACACACACACACACACACACACACACACACACATCTAGCTTGTGCTCTTGCATCAGACAGTGGTGGATTTTTATTTAGAGTGGTGCAGTGATGACGTATGTTAATGGCCAGCCCAGAAGGAAGTATCGCAGGCCAGGGGCTCCTTCAGAAAATGATATTGGGATTTAGCTTTTGGAATATAGCAAACAAATAAGATCAGGTGCAAACAGACGTTTATGCCACTTTCATGTTTTATTGCTTACGTAACAAACAAACGACATGGTTGCCTGACTGAACGTCACAACCGCTAAGCAAAAGGGGGACTAGTATTCTGTGTGATGAAGTTTAGTAGTCATATTGAGTCTCTTGTAAGCAACTTCTGTTTTTAAGACACACACAAGCTTCAGACATTCACGAGTGGGGTATTACCGATGTATTTAATGTTGTAGAACTAAATAAAAATCATTGTAAGCTTGAGTTAAACACAGACCTTATTTTAGGCATCCAAATTGAAAAACCATTGACTTTTAGACAAGGATTACTCAAATGCTAACCCATTTTCGGACACTTTCACTTTTCACTTTACGGACTGTAGGTTGTGGCATTGTCTCACACATTGTTCTTGTCCTCAGTCTCATAAAATGTTTCTATTATGGCCTCTAGTCTGGCATATATTTGCATTCGCACCAATGCGGTTCTGTCGTCTCATCTGTCTGCCCCACAATCCAAATCTTGAGTGTATGACGACAGACCCTGGTAAGATTATTTGCATTCTTTCTTTTTTACACTGTGGCATCACATCATACTGGTCGTGTGCTCTGTAATTCATATGTAGGTCATTCACTAACACAGTTTGAGATTTCAGTTTTAAATCTAGTGCGATTTGGCGTTTTAGCTGACGTACTTGTAGCATCAACAATTATTGGAAATGGATCACACTTTAAGTCGTTGATGTCATTCATCAAAAATGCTGTGATTATAACACTCCTGCAGATCAGGTCCTAATGTTGTAAGTACCTCTGGTCAATACATCGATTTACAGTTCGGCAAGGAATTGAACCTGTTGATGAGCACATCGCAACAAGAGAAGGACATGCATTTGCTATAAACTTGAAATAATTGTGTTTAGTCTGTTTTATTCACTTATTGATAGAAATGACTTTGCTAGTTGACTCAGGCTAAATGTCCCCCCAGATATTGTAATGATAGCCCATGCTGGTACTTCAACATTTCCTTTTATTGTTATAAATGTAAACATGACGGTACCAAATTATATTCTAGTTATTTTTTTGTGATGAAGGAACGTCGTCACCTCCTCGGTCGACCACGGTGTGCTTTTCTTATTAGACGTAGCCATTTTTGTAGCTCATCCGTTTACAAAATGCTGCAAGCTTGCTTCTAGATATATATGCGACGCTAGGGATGAACTCGCGCGCGATCTTGTGACGATTCTCTCTGACCAATCAGCAGTCGAGAGTGTTGACGTCACTAGTTCAGCCCTGGCCCTGGTCTGAGGGAACCACGATTTTATGAGGCCGGAAAAAGAGGGAAAAAGTACCCGCTGGCCGGTACTAGGCTATATGGAAACGCCACCAAAAACTGGCCTGGCCGCTTGAGGACAGTTAAGGACGCTTAAACGGGGCTACCCGCTGCAGTGGAAACGCGCCATTAGATTACTGTGTAATGGCGCGTTTCCACTGCAGGCCTCGCTCGGCCTCGCTCGGTTTGGTTAGGCCTTATTAGGCCCGGCTCACTTTAATGCTGCGCTTCCATTACAGTTTAGGAACTGGGGTAGTTACTATAGTAACGCAGTGTAGGCGGAGCCGTGACGTCTTCTTCAATGAGAGCCCCAGAAAAACAACACAGCCGTTAGCTCTTAGCACTCAGAGCTCACAGCTCCTCATATCTGTTCAGAAACTAGACAAAAGTTAAACAAGTACAAACCACAGACTGCCTGTGTCATGGCGAGTACAGTCGCTGGTTTATTTATGTCTGTATAGGCCGTTGTTGTGAGTGTGGACGGTCGGAGCATATATAACGTTAGCTTAGCCAAGCTCCATTTAGAAAACACGCATTTTAAAGGGTTTTTCGCCTGCCGTCTGTCTGCAGACTTGTCAAAGCATTAATTCATGGTTTTTACTAACCGGTATCAGTATGTTGTTACTTCGGCATCATTTTGAAACGTGTATTACAATTAAATCACGGTCAAATATGTTCATCTTGTTGTAGTTGTAGCCCCCTTGCCAGCGATTCTCTCTCTAGTTTAGCATACTCAGCCCGACTCAGCCTGGTTGTTCCTGGCCCTAGAACCACGATTTAGTCGGGCCAGAAAAAAGGTGAAAAAGTAGCCCGGGCCAAAACTAGGCCAAGTGGAAACGCAACCAAAAACGGGCCCCCCACGGCTCGGCACGCTTAAAGCGAGCTACCCGCTGCAGTGGAAACGCGCCATAATAGTGCACGCGACTGTGTTGTTCTGTGTGGAACAAATGTCTCCTTTCTAATGTTTTTTGCAATGACGTACAATAACAAAGTAGTTTATCTCCTTTTAAAAACTCTGAACTGAGCCCATCTGGTATTTGCAGTTGCGTTTCCTGCTGATACTACAGTACTGTCCTTCTCATGCCTTCATTAGAGCATTTCTTCATGAACTTGATGCCAGAAAAGACAGCAAAATGTGTTAAAGTCAACATGAATTAAAAGAAAATATAGGTTTAGTATGTAGAGATAACAATGTTGAATATAAAAGAAAAGAAAGTCAAATATCTTTGAGACATAATGAAGCCTGAAAGGATATATTTATATTTCTAAACACACACACACGTCTTGTGTGCTGTCTCTTCTGGGCCTTGGGGGATCTAAGCACAGAAGGGCTGGAGGAAGGCGGGCCAACAGTGCCTTGTGGGTTTTTTTTTCCCGGGGTGTGAAGGAGGTGTGTGGGGGGCTTGGATGGACCAGACAGACTCTCCTCTCTTCCTCCTGTCTGCTATGGGTGAATAGGTGATTATAGCAGCAGATGTGTCATTAGGTCTGAGCAGTATTCATGCGGATGCAGGGTGAGGAGTGGGGGGGAGAAGGGTGACGAGGGAACGTTTGGGGGGCACGCTCCACAGGAATCACATTTCACTAACGTTTAGTCAATTTAGGGGATGTGCCAAGTTGTTTTCTTACCCCCCCCCCGAACAGTCTCACGCTCCTCTTCGTTTCCTCACCCTCGTCCACCCCAGCTGTCTTTCCATGGCATTGCTAGGCAGGAAGTTCCTTGAAACAAATGCATACAAGTGTGTAAATCTCTTCATCGCCATTTGCTACTTTTGAAATTGAAAAATTGTGTTGCATTCACCACAGAGTCTGCAAAGACTGCTAATCACGTCTAGAACCCGTCCCTTGGTAATGAAAGCAGGAGGTTGTGGGGCAGGTCGGTACACGCTTGGCGCAGGGATCAGATTACTGAATAGGATAAGTCATCTCGGGTCTAGATGGTAGTCTGAGCAACAGTGGGCACAAACAGATCCTTATTCAGAAAAAAGGATTCATTTAAAAAAGGATTTGGTGAGGGTGCAGTCAGGTGATGTAAACTACGACAATATGTTTGATGGCACTAGTGGGTGGAGAATACGCTGGGCAAAACATCCTAATCAGTGTACGTTCATTTATTATCCTCAATATTTAGTTAACAATTATTTATATTAGCGTCTTATTAAGTTAAGACGCTAATATATGAAGAGCTTTTGTAAACTTTGTGGAGTTAACAATTTAATCATAAATAAATTAACTTGTAGATATGAATCGTGATTAAGCTGCATCAAAAAAGTCACTCCCACCTGGTGACGAGACAGAGTTCGGGTTTTCAAACGGCTTGACCGGCTTCTGACCACACCCCCAAAGCACGGAGGGCAGTCCACTTCGGATTGAAGTAGCAACGGGAAAAAGGCGGCCAGTACGTTTAGGTGCAATGCTCACAGCTGTACCTGCCACCCCAGGGCTCGACATTAAGGACCGCCCGATGGCCCGGGGCCATCTAGTGTTTAGCTCGGGCAATGAAGCCTCACCTGCTGGTTGCCCGATCGGGCAATCTATTGTGCCAGTCTCATGCAGCTCGGGGATCAGTAATGAGTGACCCGACAGTAAAACTAAACATATCTATAACTAGTGTAGGTAGTTTGAGAGGTCATTAAAATAGCTACGTGTGATATTCTAACCTGAAGTGTGTTTTGTTCGCTCACCGCTGCATGTGATCATGCAGAGCTGCGTGTCGACCCGTCAGCAGCAGCTGATCTCTCTCTCCCGTCAGATTAGACTTCACTCTCGTTTATGTCCACATCGATCAGATCCATGCCATGCACTGACCCACCTTCGTTTGCAGCCTTCCTGAGCCGACCTAGTGCTGGATGGGCTGCACCGAGCGAGGGCCAGCCCGCACGGAGGAGAGGAACAAGTGGTGCTGGATTTATAACTAAACAACACGAAAGCATCATGAAACAGAATGCATCATCGTTTTATCTCAATGATCTTGTTTTCATAAACATCATCATGATACTAATCTGCCTGAATGACCGAGCCAATCAGATGCTTGCTCATTGGAATGAACCGTTCTGTCCGAGCGTGCCGTGTTAACATAAGCCACACCTCTTGGTGAACAGAAGCTGCATGAACGGTAAACGTGTGTTTCATAACTTCACAGTAAAGTGACTTTTTCACGCTTCAGAGAGTTTGCATATGGAATGAAATCTGTAGGCGTCACGCAGCTGTGCATCGCTACAATATCTCCATACTGGTGAGTGTCAGGAAGTGATTGGTCTCTGTGCTGCTGATCTGATAGAAACAGGACGAGTCACTTGTGTATTCTTCATCTGACATTCATTTCTCCTGACACCCACCAAAGAGTGGAAACACATTTTTACTCACTGTGTGTTCTGGCGTCTCTCATAATGACTGTTAATACTGTCGTTATGGGGAAGAGCGTCGATAAAGGCTCGTTAAATACTGCTTGAGAATTATAAATAAGGAAAACATTGATTCCACAAAGCTGGCAACAACAAACCACGTTGTGATTGAGGTTATTCTTCGCAGTATCGTAAGAAAAGAATCACCACATTATTTGATTATCTTTTGAGACTCAGACAATTGTTGTATTTTCTTTTTAAACTCTTTAAACATTTATTTTATGTTTTTCCCGTCGCATTGATCTTCTATTTTATTCCCACCAATCTTGCGTTTTCTTCGAGTGTCCTGCGATCTTTGCTCCTATGTCTTGCCCTCCAAGCCCACCCACTACGCAACTTAACCACCACACAGACCTGACTGCTCTTATGTTGTTCATGTTCAGCACCCTGCCTTGTCATTTGAAATTCAGTCGGGTTACTGTAAACTCAAGTGAGATAACAACCGTGGAAAAACCACCTGGCCCCAGTTAATAAGAAGGAGGCATGGAAATTGCTTATCAAAGTGTGAAAGCATGACACATTGTTTGGTCTAGTTTCAGAAAGGAAGGCCCGACAGCTGCTCGTATAAATACAAATGATATTTTCGATTTCTTTGTTCATAATCTTTAAGAAAGTCACTGGCTCTGACTACCAGATGTTCATAGTTTCTCCTATATTTCCTTAAGAAAGGTAGCTTGAATCAAATATTTAAGGGATTTGGATTAATAATATCATTGGCATACAACATCAAGTTGTTGTCTTGTTCCTTCCACTAACCTGGTATTTGTCTGTTTGTTCCAGGTGATGGCGTGGTCACATGTGCAGCCAGCACTGTGTGTGTGGAGATGGTTTTAACAGACGCTGCTCTGGAGGACTCAGGAACACTGCACTGGCCTGGCGAAGCCTCATAAACAAACACACACAGCGCTGTACACAAGAAGATTTTCGTGCCACCGCCGTGCCTTGAGAAAGGACACAGGCGCACGGACACATAACTTGAGCTTCACCTGAAGCACACACAAACACGTATACACCCGCTGTGTTCTCTACCTAAATATTTTTGGGGTCATAGATTCTCTCCTGTGTGAGAGTGTACGTTTTTGTTTCTTCCCACTTGTCCCATCTCCGCCGCCACCATGCCGAGCTCCACCATTCGCCGGCAGATGAAGAACATGGTGAACAACTACTCGGACGCAGAGAAGAAAGTCCGAGAGTCCACCTCCAACGACCCCTGGGGCCCGTCGTCCTCGCTCATGTCCGAGATCGCCGACCTCACCTACAACGTGGTCGCCTTCAGCGAGATCATGAGCATGATCTGGAAGCGGCTCAACGACCACGGCAAGAACTGGCGCCACGTCTACAAGGCGCTCACCCTGCTCGACTATCTGATCAAGACGGGCTCAGAGCGAGTGGCGCTGCAGTGCAAAGAGAACATCTTCGCCATCCAGACCCTAAAGGACTTCCAATTTATCGACAGAGACGGCAAGGACCAGGGCATCAACGTCAGGGAGAAGAGCAAGCAGCTGGTGGTCCTACTCAAAGACGAGGAGCGCCTCAAAGGAGAGAGGTAAGACACTTTTTTAATCAAAAACTCAGAAATATTAGAGGTTGACTTTTGCGATAAGCCTGTAATCATGCCACGTTATTATGTCCTACTGGAAAAGCCTGTGCCCAACTTTTTTTTACAAAAGTCAGGTTTCTCGACTAACTTTTTTCACCATCCTCCCGGAAGCGTCCCGAAATACAATCTCTAAGCCGTCCCGAAATTAATGTGGACCGTCCCGAATTAAAATATTAGTTTTTCTACATTATCATTAGTTAAAATCATTCAAAGTGACCTTTAACATAAATAAAACATCGTACAAATCTAGATGATAATTCATCAACCTTTTTATTTGAGGAAATCAGTAAACAGAAACAAAGGCCAAATATATTTAAAAAACACACAACCGAGAAAGTTACTCTAATATTGAATCCAATCAAGTCTCATCCAATTAACAAACACATCCAACACTGTGTCCTGAAGACAGAAGACAGAGTAACCAGGATGACCGTCTGTAACACAGTCAGGAGACCTGTACAAACGGCCCCGCCCCCTCGCACACAGACGGGAGAGTCTGGATTGGTCTTATTGCGGAGTTGGCGAAACTAAAACTGCGATATAATCTTTATGTAGCAATAATACATCGGATCTTAACGGTACCACGTTCTTTAATAATTCCTGTGTGTGGTGTTGTGTGTGTGTTTGTGTGTGTGTGTTGTGTGTGTGTGTGTGTGTGTGTGTGTGTGTGTGTGTGTGTGTGTGTGTGTGTGTGTGTGTGTGTGTGTGTGTGTGTGTGTGTGTGTGTGTGTGTGTGTGTGTGTGTGTGTGTGTGTGTGTGTGTGTGTGTGTGTGTGTGTGTGTGTGTGTGTGTGTGTGTGTTGTGTGTGTGTGTGTGTGTGTGTGTGTGTGTGTGTGTGTGTGTGTGTGTGTGTGTGTGTGTGTGTGTGTGTGTGTGTGTGTGTGTGTGTGTGTGTGTGTGTGTGTGTGTGTGTGTGTGTGTGTGGAACTCTGAATTATGTGCTCATCCAATCAAAATGGCCTCTTAATAGATATTTACTGAGAAGGAGCCATTGGCTAAAATGTGTCCTCTTTTTTTATTTTTTATCAAGCAACATCATGTATTCACTCTTGTATCTGCTCTGGTGCTGAAAACTACCAAAGCCAACCAAATTCCTCTTCCTCCCTGATTCCCCCCAAAGAATCTGGGCCTTCCAAAATCATATCAGTTGGCCCGGGGGGGGGGGGGGGGGGTGATTCACCATTTGTTTGGCAGCATGTTTAATTCTAATTCATGATTTTTTTGGGGAACTATTTAAAACCCTGATTCTCATGGCTGTTTTAGAAATAGACTTCGTCTCACTCGTGCAAATGTCCACTTCTAAAGACTATTTCCCCTTTTCTTTTAATACCTTATGCTTACGTTGTCTTTTTGTCACACGAAGGATTAGAAGAATCTTAGTTAAGACAAGATTGTTGTTCAGTAGCTGATGCTGTGTTGTATTTGTTGTCCTTCTAGGTCTCAGGCTTTGAAGACCAAAGAGCGCATGGCCCAGGTGTCCACAGGGAGCAGTCAGATGGGTTTTGGTCGAGGCTCGTCTCAGCCTAACCTCTCCACCTCCTACAGCGAAGAGTACGGCAGGTCGGAGGGCTCACCTGCCTCCTACCATGGCTGTGAGTATTGCGTTATAGTCGCCACAGAGGCTGCACACACACACACACACACACACACACGGCTCGTTTCATCTGTGTAAGAAGCCCATATGATACCAAATATTCCATTATATTGTATTGTGCGTCCCAGTTGGTGAAACTTTGGCCTACATCCTGAAACCTGCCCCTCCCCCTGTTCTGTCTCTGGCTCACAGTTCCGCAGTAGGGCTGCATTCCTCAGCACTCACACACATTCACTCTCTCTCTCTCTCTCACACACACACACACACACACACACACACACACACACACACACACACACACACACACGGAAGAGGAAACAGAGTTCACCCCCTCCAGTCTCTATCATCCACACGACAGAGGAATCTGCTCCTCTTTTCACTGATACTCTCACTCCTCCAGAGACATGGAGAGGGAGAGATTTTGAAACACACAGTGACAGACAGTGCAATACTTGCATCTCTTGTTCGACTAAGATACACTCGCTGAAAAGAGAGAAGTTATTGGAACCTGATTTGGCTAACCTTAAGAAGAGGGAAATAGAAATAAATGTGTTTTTTTTAATGACGTGGTTTAGGGCTTCACGATATTGGAAAAAGCTGACACTGCGATATTTTCTTCCCTTGCGATAAATATATATATATATAAATTGCGATATGAAAAAATACAGGAATTGAAGAAAAGACAGTTTTTTTTGTCCGCAAACCATCCTTTCTTGAAATGTAATGATACAATTGGTATTTTTTTTTTCAATATTTAACCGAATGAAGGATTTTAGTCACGGACTTCTGGATCTTAAGTTATCAGAGCAACAAGCTGAGCTAGCTCGGTTATCCTGCTGTGATCTGATCAAGGAGGTTGTGATTAGTGGTTGGCTGTGCATTAGAGCCGGCATGTCACTCACTCAAGTACCCCTGACATGAGAGCCGCGCAAGCATCAAAAATAATTGTAACATGACGTGTTTGAGTTAATTTGCCTACTTAATATCGCACGTCCTGCGATGTCAATATGGCGCATGCGCATACCGCGATTATCGTTACGACACGATATATCGCGCAGTCCTAATGTGGTTTATTTTCTACATATGCACTCTTCGGCTCCATTGCATGATATATCCATTCGTCTGATATCTTTAATATTCCATATCGCATAATTCCTCCCTCCCACTCTGGAAGGGTTTCTTTACTTGCATTTCTACTAAATGTCTTGTTTCCAATATCTCATTCTAACAGTTTTCAAATGGTTTGAAAGGAAGATGGAGGGAGAGAGGCGTAGAGTTGAAAAGAAACAGAAATCCCAGGCAGGAAGTGGGGTAACTTAGAGGGGAAGAATGGAGAAGATGAAATGAAAAAGTGAACCATGGCCCCTTCTCCTTTTCATCCTCTGACCCCTAGTCCTTTGTGTGTGTGTGTGTGTGTGTTCTACGTGTTGCATTGAGTGTGTGTTCATCTTTTACTCTGGCCCATATTCCTGCATGTGCGTTATGCTTGAGCATGGGGCCCAGAGACGGAAGCTCAGGCAGCTGAGTCATTAGTTGAGAAAACTGAAGGAGAGCCGGGCCAATAGGAGGCTGGCCTGTCGCTGTGGGCGTTTTCAGGGGGGATTGTTGCCATTCCAGCCGAAATGTTTTAAGTGTTGTTGTCCAGACAGTGTGTGAATGAACGGCCATGCAAGTGGGACTGTTGGTGTTTACCTAGCATAACCCACCTGACCCCAAATAATCTAAAAAAGTTGGAACTGGCTTGCTCCAATAACTGTAATTGTTCTGAATTCTAATGATATGATTACACCGCGTTAGTGCCAATGTGTGCTTGTGTGCCAACGACTAAGCACATGTTTATTTAGACTGTAGTTTCCCTGAGGTTAATGAGCCAAAGATAAAGGCAGGTTTCGTTTCTGTTTTTTTGTTTATAGTTCAATGACTCCCTTTCCCCTCAGTACACAAGCTAACATGGTTAATTGCTTTTAAATCCCGTTATGAGTTCAAGCAGTTCACCTAATCCAAGTCAACACGCTTGATGAAGTTCTGTTTCTATACGTTGTCTTATCTGAGTAAAATCTCCAGGGCTCCAAGTATGTTCTCTGTGGAACACCAAACTCATTCCTCTTTAGTTGTTCCTCATTCCTCTGACTGGTGATCCCCTTTCTTTACATGCAACATTCTTCCTTCCTAAAAATCTACATTTAAGAACCCGCCCCAGTCACCAGCTTCCAAGCAGCCACCTCATTCTATATCTAAGGAGACAAGAGGCTGGGTGTCGCAGATGTTGTGGTAGACGCCCTGAGGATAACAATCCTATACACTGGTGGTCATCCGCCCATTTCACTTTCCCCAATACGCATGCTGCACTTAAAAACGTGGCTTTGACTGAAGGGTTTGGAGGATCAGTGTTGTGCTTATTCGCCCAGAGATAAAACATAACATGCAGAAAATTGAAATGATAGATAAGTAATTACTGGAACTAACAGCTAACACACACAAGAGTAGGAAACGGTAGACCTAGGAGAGTAGCTTTTTCAAAATGCCTGTTTCTGCTCGCAGGCTCAGCTTTTTCCGTGAGGAATGCAAAGAACTTGTGATTATCCTTATATGGTCCATTCCCACAGTGGTGGGCAAACTGTTGTGTTTTAGTTGGACTTGAGTTTTGTTTATTTGTCTTTCTGACTCGCTCCTGTCCTTTATTGTGTTGGCAGTTCGGTCTTTCTTTAGTGGTTGGAAACGGTTGTTTAAGTCTTCTTTTGCCTTGCAGTTGTTTTTGGAGAGACTAATGTAATGTAACGCATCGATCAAACATGTAAATGGAAGATATTGGCAAATGTCTGAACATCATAGAATAAATGGCATTGTAGACACTTTGTGTGACCCTAAGAACAGATCTCTCTGTCTGTTTTGTAATGGTTTAGATAAAGCATATACATCAGTTGCAGGGTCACATTGTCTTCCTATTTAGGCTTTAGTGCCACTGTGGTCCCTGTCTATTTAAGGCAGACATGTAGCTGAAGTTGAGGCAATGGCTCAAGTCCCACCAGCTAACAAAACACACCTTTACCCTTCGTCCTTCTGATCAATTTCCCAAGAGATACACAGCCTGGAGATAGAGCTTGGGAGACATGGGACTACGGAACAATAGGGCCTGAAAGGAGCTAGTTAGTGAGCCCAGGAGTCAGGAGAGGAGACAAGAAGTGTTTTTTTTTTATTAAGCTAGTTTATCCTTGTGTCCTCACGCGACCCAGAAACCGTTCCATCTCTGCCATCATGGAGGATCATCCCTGTTGGTGAGAGTAAAAGGACTTCTGGAGTCTTTTCATCTTCACATCTGATCGTGACACAAAGCTGTGTTATGGCGCGTTTCCACTGCAGCGGGTAGCCCCGTTTAAGCGTCCCTAAGCGTCCTCGGGCTGCCTCGCTGGCCGGCCCAGGCCGTGGCGCATTTCCATTACAGTTTAGGACCTGGGGTAGCAACGCAGTGTAGGCGGGCGATCGGCTTCACATTTCGAGTTGTTCCGTCGAGCTCCCGCTGGATTTGATCATCCCCAATGAGATGTAGGAACGTCGTCACCTCCTCGGTCGACCACGGTGTGCTTTTCTTATTAGACGTAGCCATTTTTGTAGCTCCTCCGTTTACAAAATGCTGTTTATAAAAATGCTGCAAGCTTGCTTCTAAATATATATGCGACGCTAGGGATGAACTCGCGCGCGATCTTGTGACGATTCTCTCTGACCAATCACCAGTCGAGAGTGTTGACGTCACTAGTTCAGCCCTGGCCCTGGTCTGAGGGAACCACGATTTTATGGGGCCGGAAAAAGAGGGAAAAAGTACCCGCTAGCCGGTACTAGGCTATATGGAAACGCCACCAAAAACTGGCCTGGCCGCTTGAGGACAGTTAAGGACGCTTAAACGGGGCTACCCGCTGCAGTGGAAACGCGCCATTAGTAAACAGGAACTGTTGTTGCTTCTAAACTGAAGCTCTGGAATTAAGGATTATTTTATTTGGCAGCTGTGGCTCCACTTTTCTTTCAGGGCATACCTCCGAATAATTAGGTTTTAAGTTTGAAACAGCTTTCAAAGAATGGAAAGCCTTTGAACTGTTCAAGGAACGTCCTTGTTAAGAACAAATGATTGGTACCATTTACTCGTCATCATGGAAACACTGGTTACGGCAAATCTACACGGTTTTAATAAAAGAAAACTCGATGTGACGTCTGCTTCTGATAGGACCGGAGGATGTTTGCCAAAGAGGTTTTAAAGTTAGTTGTAGTGAAACTCACCATCGTTTCCCTAAGTCATATCTGTGTCAGTGTTGTTGTTGTTTTGTCTCTACACTAAAGCTTCTTTCTATACATCTTTTTTCCAACCGTTTGCTTTCAGAATCTGAAACGGATGTAACAATATACAAAAGATCATCATGGTGTGATGAGTATTGAGTGAGTATGTTTGGGAGTGTCCACATTAGCAGCAGAAGCAGGCATGTCATGACAGGTCTGTGTTTTCAGAGCAGAGAGAAAGAGATTAGTTGGCAGAAGTAAAGGAGCAAAGTTTATAATCTAAGTTGGAGAACTGAAAGCACTCTTGAGACTGAGAGGAATCGTCAAGGACTAACCTGCACAGGGCATTTCTTTCCAATGCATATGCTAAGTAGTGGATACAATGGCTTTGTATATGAACAGTTGCATACAAAACATTTAATTATGAAAGCATAGGTTTAGTGAACACCCACAGACGGAACTGAAAGGAACTGTAATTTTCAGAACTGATGAAGCAGAATTGTTTGTCTGTCTTGAAAATTCAATATTCATGACATGGTAAACGTGATCATTCTGGATAGTAATACTAATATATCATTTCCATACGGTTTCATTTCTTGTCATCACCGCCCACATCATGGTTCCCACGGAAACAGCAAAGTAACTCTTTCCAAATGAGAAGACACATGGTCCATTCGATGTCACCCACCTTGTGTGTGTGTGTGTGTGTGTGTGTGTGTGTGTGTGTGTGTGTGTGTGGTGTGTGTGTGTGTGTGTGTGTGTGTGTGTGTGTGTGTGTGTGTGTGTGTGTGTGTGTGTGTGTGTGTGTGTGTGTGTGTGTGTGTGTGATCCAATAAGCCACTGAATGCCTCCAACACACACTGTACTTTCTATATATTCTGCATACAGCACACACGTCATTTAAATACAACTTGCTCGAATAGACAATACGTTATTGTGTCTTTTTGGGGGAAGTTTTTGAGTATTAACACACAGACTTTAATTGTTAAGCTCTATTATAGTACGTACACGGCTATGTGATGGGGTTAGTGAAGCAGTGATGCTGACATGTCTTCTCAATGTGTGTTTTAGCCACATCTCCCAACGCGGGTTCAGAGCTGGAGCAGGCCAGACCTCAGACCAGCGGAGAGGAGGAGCTGCAGCTGCAACTGGCTCTGGCCATGAGCAGAGAGGCTGCAGAGCAGGTACGCACACGCATAAATAAATGAAAGATGAATGTAAAACAAGAAGTTGAAATACGTGCATTAAAAACACATTGAAACCCTGTAACATTACCTGCACATTGCCAATGCCTCTTTTCTCAATATACTAGGTTTTCCTTGGTCAATAAACTGTAATCTTCAGAAGCATATTGCACCACCAGCGAAATGGCATTTTCCCTTTATCATGAACTTGTATTTGGAACAATAGGTCAAAAATATTGAGACCATTCTGTGTTATATTAGTTAATATAAAAAGAAGTTGCTCATGTGCTGATTATACTAACTGTGCTCAGGAGGATCGCATACGCAGAGGGGACGACCTGAGACTACAGATGGCCTTGGAGGAGAGTAAGAAAGGAGGGCCTGATTCGGGCAAACTGGCCAAAAGGAAGAAAGAGGTAAAACACATGGAAACTGAAGTGACTGTTGTTCCGTTATCATGACGCTGCTCATTAAAGGTATTTTTCTGCTGCTTCCTGAGCCGTAGTGAAAACTGGCAGCACAGTTTACTCATCGTTATTCTGCCTGAGTAGCAACTGGCTAAAGTGCGGCTCGTGTTTTATCTCGGCACACAACGATACGACCAACAGATGGCCTTCAGCCTTCTTCCCTTTTCATCTCAAATGGTCCCATTTTCCCTCCTTTGTCTGCATTCTTGTTTTGTTTCCTGCTCACTTTCTCCGTCTCTTTCCAGCCACAATCGTCTTTGTTGGATCTGATGGTCGTCCCTGAGCCCGGTGCCACCGCTGACCCCTGGGGCGCAGGGGCCGGAGCCGGAGCCAGGGCCGCCGCCGCCGCACCAGAAGACCCCTGGAAGACTTATGGTACACACACTCATCAGATTATGTCTAACACACTGACTGTCCTTGTTGATTAGTTTGGGTGTGTGTGTGTGTGTTTCTGTGTGTGTGTGTGTGTGTCGTCTCTGCTCTCCACCTGCAGCTCAAAGCACTGAGTCTTTGTGAAATAGGAATGCTGCTCCACTGGCTCAGCAGCTATACTGCACAGAGAGGAGGGGGGGAGGGGGGGAGGGGGGGGGGGGTTGTTAGAGGAAGATTTAGTGAAGGAAGTAGGAGGAGGGAGACTGTGGGGGAGCTGCAGAGGTTAATGTTGAAGATAAAATTAAGAAACATGTATTCTTCCCTATTCCATGACTGATCCTTTTAAAATACTTAGAAGTCTGCTCAGTTCAATAGACAGTAGCTAAGAACACCTTTATGTGTAAAGGAAAACTATGTCAAATATATTTTTGGGTCTTGCAGAGAAATTCTGGCTTACACACTAAATTCAAAAGATGTATTAATGTGAATAGTTTTTCAGAAACGGTCCTTCCCTCCAATATCGCAATTGCAATATTAGTTAAATTAGTTCTTATTCCAATTCATGCAGCCTTATCCATATTAATAACACAATGTTTGTATCGTCTAATTATCCCCCTGTTATTCTGTTTGTATGGCGTAGCTAATTATTTGTCACCTTTTTGTGTTATTGTTGTTGAAACTTTCAAGGAGTTATTCCTTGTAGAGAATATTATAATCCATTAGAATATAAATACATTACCACCAGAACCTGCATGAAAGGACTCATTTGACCTCCTTCCTCCTGCTCTCCTCCCACTCCGCAGGGTCTTCACCTAAGCCAGCAGCTCCAGTGGACCCATGGGGGGCGACTCCCTCTGTCCCCCCCATGAAGAGCAGCGATCCCTGGGCGGCTAACTCCGCTCCTGCCGCCGACCCATGGAGCTCCGCCACCCGACCCAAGAACTCCATTACAGGTGACCACCGGGAAAATAGTTTCTCTCTCTCTCTCTGAGTTCTCTCCATTCCAAAAAACATGTCATGAATAAATAGCTAGCATGCAACGAAATTGCGTTACAAATGTACGTTCTATATTAGTTTCCCAATTATCCAAACTCATTCATACTTGTGTGTGTGTGTGTGTGTGTGTGTGTGTGTGTGTGTGTGTGTGTGTGTGTGTGTGTGTGTGTGTGTGTGTGTGTGTGTGTGTGTGTGTGTGTGTGTGTGTGTGTGTGTGTGTGTGTGTGTGTGTGTGTGTGTGTGTGTGTGTGTGTGTGTGTGTGTGTGTGTGTGTGTGTGTGTGTGTGTGTGTGTGTGTGTGTGTGTGTGTGTGTGTGTGTGTGTGTGTGTGTGTGGTGTGTGTGTGTGTGTGTGGTGTGTGTGTGTGTGTGTGTGTGTGTGTGTGTGGTCCCCTTCCAGGTAGCTTTGACCTGTACAATGCATCCAACGGTACGTCTAAAGAGGACTTCTCAGAGTTTGACAGCCTGCGCTCTTCCGCCTCTGTCCCCACTGGTACTCACCCTTGTCCTCGTCTCTCTAATGCCACGGTGTCTGTGTTGTGTTTCCTCTGTGAAGCCCCTCTGCAGACACCACGTCTCTGCGGGGGCACACGCACACATGTCTTGTCTTTGTATGTAAATACCACCAGACCAGCGCAAACACAGAGTGACATCTTGTATTCTTTAAGCAGCTGATGATGCCTCCACTGCGAATACTATCAAAGCTTGCCTGCTGTTTGCTCTGGTCTGGTCCCATCAGAGGTGGAAGAAGTATTTAGATCCTTTACACAAGTAAAAGTACTAATACAACACTGTACAAATACTCAGTTACAAGTCTTGCATTGGAAATGTTGATTACGTAAAAGTAAGTATAATCAGCGATATGTATGTGTTAAAAATAAAAGCAGAGAAATCTAAATATATGTGAAAAACACCCCAATAATTACTTTTGGATAATTACCTAAATGTGTTATTTGGCTGATTGATTAATTAACTAAGCTGTTCCTGTTTTAAGAAATTGGCTTATTTAATGCATTACAAGATATATTTTCATATTAAAAACAAGACAAAAATGTACAGTATAAAGTAAATACATCTCCCCCTAAATTGTAGCGGAGAAGTCAATTACTTCAAATTTGCACCTAAGTAGAATACTAGAGTAAATGTTCTAAGTTACCTTCCGCCTCTGGCTCCCATATCACTGGTACGGTGTGATTTAAACGTTGTTGTGTTTATCTCTAAATGCTTTGTGAGACCTGTGCCATCCAGTTCACAGAATCCCCTTTAGATCTGTTGAATACATTTTCCAATTGTATCTTTAAATCAAACTCATGAACAACTCCGTCCAGGCTGGTGTGTGTGTGTGTGAGGGGGGGGCTGTGAACAGTTTGGCACAGGTCTTGAGTGTTTTCTCATGTGGTTTGTCAATCTCTTGGTGTTGGAGGGGGACATTGGAGTTTTGCTTTAGCTCAACACAAACACTTTACTGATAGGCTCAAGGTCAAACTTTTCCCAGAAGAAGTCATCCCACGGTCTACAGAGGACACACCATGGATGTATAATAAGAACTGGATACAGCGTGGGAGGCGGGGCCTCGTTCATTCCTATGAGAGTTGCTCATTGGTGCGTGAAGACAAAATGGCCTAACTTTTGAGAGAGAGCGAAACGTCACGAAAGTATTCATATAATCCGTTCTTATTGTGCGTCCATGGGTAAAGGTAAAACTCATGTAGTATTAAACATGAACGGCGCGGTCCCGTTGGTAAGACGGCGTTCATAATGCGCTCAGAATAACGTTATTAGCACATTTTATAACTAGAGGACCGGATGTTTTTAATAAGGGCTACAAATGTTCATACTGGGTAGTTTAAAAAAAGTTATCCAACGATTTACAGACGTCTCTTCCCAATGTTAGTCAATGGGAGAAAGTGTTTTCGGGCCCAGCGACTGATACAGACGTGTAGTACCGCCGTTTGGCCACAACGAATATTTTCCTCAGAGTCCGGCGCACTTCCTGGGGGCTTGGGACACACACTTCAGCGGAGCAGCTCTGAAATCTACAGTATTCAGTTTATACACACACCCCTGTCTGATTTGTATTATGAGCCTTTGTTTGGCTACTACTACATTTGAGTTTTTTAAGAAGACATTTATCCTCTTTGAAATGTCCTCTTGTGTTCGTTGCCTCTGACTTTGTGTGTGTTCATGTGCATCAACGCTGCTGTCTGACTGCTGCGGCATAAAGCCAGCTGTCTGCCTCTGGTGGCCTATCGTAAACGCATCTTCTGATCATTTAATTGCATCAGTTCCATTTTATTTCACGGTAATTGTGAGTGCTCAAGTAGATGCTGTGTTTGGTGTAAGTACAAGCTCGGATTGGAGTTGGACAAGGCAACAAAAACAAGGATAAATACATATATTTAGGGAAGGGCGATATTCAGAAAATTCAATATCATGAATGTTTGATCAAATACGCTGATGTGAGGATTTTGACCAAATGATTTACATAATGAATATTTAAAAAGTAATCATAATGTTTATTAAATTACAAGCAAATAAAGGAAAATAATAAGAAAGCTAGATCAACCAGGAACTTTTACAAAATTGCATTTCCTGTAAAGCGGCCATTAAACAATAGAAAGACGTCATTTACGTCTGATATCCAAAATGTACGATATCTAGGTTCAGATTTTGGTTATCGACATTTTGGTTCCCTAAATGTAATGAGACATGTTTTAATGCCAAATCAGTGTCAGTTCAGTATCACAAATATAAAAATATATGTGACATATTTAAGCAAAATCAAGGTTTATGTGTTAGCTGTAGCTTTGTTATATATAATTATAAATGTATCTGCAGTTTACATACAGTCTTCATGATGACTCAGTGTTTTTGTTCCCTCACAGAGGATTCCAGTCACAGCTTATCATCAATGAAATGCAACCCTTCCTCTCTTCCTCCAGGCAACGGGGGCGTAGCTTCCTCTCTCCCCTCCCAGGCCAGCCTGGCCAGCAGCAGCAGTCTGGACCTCTTTGACCCCCTCCCCTCCTCCATGTCTATGTCCGGCTCCACAAACCCAACCAGGAAGACCCCCGAGTCCTTCCTGGGTCCCAACGCTGCCCTGGTCAACCTGGACTCTCTGGTGACCAAACCAGCCCAGCCGGCGCCCGTCATCAACCCCTTCTTAGCTTCAGCAGGTGGGGGGAGTTGTTCTCTAAACTGGAGACATGGACACACACACACACACACACGCACACACACACACACACACACACACACACACACACAGACACACCCATCTGCACGGTTTAATGCTGAATCATCGACCCTGCCCTAACGAGCAGGAAACTCCAAGAGAAAACGGATCTGATTCATAAAATGGCAGTGGGCTAAAATAATCATTGTTTGATTAATATTTTTGAAGTAACAGAAAGATCAACATTTAGTTCTATTAAATCCAAAACATTTGAGTTTACTTTTAATTTGAGGTTTTCAAATAAAGCTTTGATCTTATTATTATATTTTCTCATCGCCATTAAAACAAATCCCATGTTGTGGCACTAGCCAATAGAACTGCAAGTGTTACATAGTGATGTCATTATGTTACTGAATCAAACAAGGATTCCAATGGAGGCGTCTCGGGCAGGGAGGGAGTGTGGCAGGGAAACTCTCCTTTGCAGACCATTTACATGCACCAAAACATATTTTCTCTTCTCCCTCTCTTCAGGCGTCGCTGCTCCAGCTCTCGCCCAAGCAGCCCACGCCAACCCCTTCCAGGTGACCCAGCCGGTGCCCCCCACCCTCAACCAGATGCGGGTCAGCCCCATGCCCTCCAGCTTCGGGATGGGGGACCCCATGTCCGCCCCCCCGGCGTCCGCCCAGCCCATCACTATGGTCCCCATGGTCCGCGGGGGGCTGCCCGCGGCGATGCAGGCCTCCATGTCTCTGCCCCAGCCCCTGATGAGCATGCCCCCCCAGGCCGGGTCGCAGCAGGCCGGGACCACCAACCCATTCCTCTTGTGAGGGGGTGACCACCAACCCCCTCCCTCTCTTTCTCTCTCTTCCACTTTGGCTCCTTAAGAAGCTAAAAAAAATGAACAAGGAGATGTCTTATCTCATTATCTCTTTTTTAACCAACTCCTAGCCAGGTCCTAGTCCCAGCCTGCCCCCCCCCCACACTTTAACACACTCCTTTTACCCCCCCTCCGTCTCTTTGTCTCAGTGCTACAAGCTGCCTAGTCCTGTGTGTCCATTACTGATCCCACGCTGATGTTGACGACCACAAACAGTTTGCAGCAGTCTACAGACTTACAGAGTAGCAGTGGTGTTTACAGTTTACAGAGTTGGGACAGTCCCCCCCCCCCCCCCCCCCCCCCACACACCCGGTCCTGGTTTTATTCACTCGTCTCCTCTCCTTCTTCCCCTAGGACTCCTTTTTTCTTCTTCTGTGGTGGAGTGACAGGAGAGTCTGCCCATACTAACGCCAGGATCTTATCTCTACACTAGAGCTAATCTTTTATAAGCCCTGTCAGCCGGTGTGTGTTTGTGTGTGTGTGTGTGTGTGTGTGTGTGTGTGTGTGTGTGTGTGTGTGTGTGTGTGTTTGTGTGTTTGTGTGTGTGTGTGTGTGTGTGTGTGTGTGTGTGTGTGTGTGTGTGTGTGTGTTAAAGCAGGGATTTTGCACAATTTTTTCTTTTTGTCTTTCTGTCTGCGACTGTTGGGCTCACCGCTACACTTTAGCTAAGGGAGGCCGACACCCTGCCTCGGCTCGCGGTACCACTCAGTCACAAGTCTCGTCACTTCCTGTCAACTTGGACCTTTTATCCCCCTCCCCCCAAACCTCCATGTGAACTTTGACCTCTCGGGGTCACGGGATTAACAATGAACACTTATCAAAGGAGGTGAACCCCTTGTTTTAGGGGTTGAAAAGATTATGAAATGTTACTTTTGTTTGTACTGTTGATGCTCGGATATTAACAGCCACATGTTGATGTATTTGTCACTAACCGACCCCCCCTCCCCCCACCAAGTGTGTGTTTTAGAGAAAAAGACATGAACTGTGATGGCAGCAGTGTTTTGCCATTTGAACATAAGAGATGCAGTGGGGCATCATGGGACAGTTATTTTTTTCCTTTTTAGTTGTTTCTAGGGTCAAAGGGAAGAGGATGGGTTGTGTGTGAGTGTGTGAGTGAAGTTTGCATGAGAGATAGCTTCCAAGTGTACTTTTTATGAGCAAGTTTAAGATAGTTTCTGAAGTTTAAGTCAAAAGGGGGGGGGGATATAGACATCGGCAGCCTTAAGTGTGTGTGTGTGTGAGATTATGAATGTCAGTGTGTGTGCGCAACCATATATATCAAGGAGTGTTTCCATGCAAAGATAGCTATGGGTTTAACACTGCATCGTGAAAACAGTTTTACATCAGAGTGGATTTACAGCGGCTAATCTCTGCAAGAACATTACCTGCTGGACACACACACACACTCTCACACACTCACACGGTTGTTCCAGGATCGGTGTATTGATAGCACACGGAATCCCGCAGCAAAACAACAGAGCGTCATGTCATGTAAACGAGCAATTTTCTTTCGTCGTTATTTACTTTTTTTTTATAGATGTAAATCCATAGCCAAGCCTTTGAGTTTCGGAGCTGTGTACTAGCTAAGCATCGTATCATCTTCACTCTCGTCATGTCTTTATTATTTTCTGTCATGTAGTTTCTTTTCACCCTATGGGTAGGCTATGTAATTCTCTTCTCTTAGAAGCACAACTGTTACCAAAGTCATAGCGACTGTCGTACTTTGAGTAGATTGAACAGTAGGGTCACACTGACATTTTGTTTCTCTGTTTATGGATCCATTGTTATGATTTGTTTTTTATATATTAGAGCTATTTGTTAAGGAGTTTGTGTAAAACAAAAAGTGTTACTGTTAAAGTGGGCTGATAAATGAATTGAGCCTGATGTGCAGACCCTTCCTCTCCTTAGGTCACTCTCCTCTTCAGTTCTGTTATCACTGCCAATGTTACTTGTCTGGAAGGGGTGTATTTTCTTTTCTTCTTCTGGTGTGCGTTGCCGCCCTCTCCTGGTCTGCTGTGGTATGACAGCTACACCGCAGGACCCTTGGTATTTCCACTAAAACACAGACCTTTATTTCTCTCAGGCAAAAGGAGGGGCAGCTCCAACCGTGTGTATGATTTTGGGGATGCTGAGGGTGATTAATGCTTGGGGGTCCTTAATGAATGGGTGTGACACTTACTTGCCGACCAGCAGAACATTTTAAATCTAAATATATGCAAAAATTGGAGATGGATTAAAAAAACAAAAGATTTGCAAAGGTTAGATTTGCTAATAAAGTCTTGAAATGATATTCTAGCTGTCACTTTCTCACTGGCCTTGATTTCACTGCGGCCTGACCTTTAGCGATTGTGAAAAAAAGTTGTTATGGATGCATTGAAAAACAAAATAACATTTATTGTAATGAACAAATTCAACACTCCCTAACGGTCACTGCAGCTGAAGACTTTTGGACTCATGGCTATGGTGCAGTGAACATGTGGCCTGTGTGTAGCGAGCTCCTCTGCGTGTTACTATGTATTCACTATGCTTTTATCAAGAGGACTAACCAACCTGTCTTTATATGCATAAACAGCTTCCTTTAATCTTTTCCATGTCTGTCTATTTACCCTTTCTCATAGTACTGGGAGCAGGCTGCTGCTTTTTTTTTTATCGGATACGTGCTCGACCTGTTGGCATTATAACTGTATAATATAATTTATCATTTGTACTATTGTAACATACTGTTCCTCTGTATACCTTATTATCCTGTGTAATGGGTTTTTGTAGGAAAAAAGTCACCGTGGTATTTTAACGGCATCTAAACAAACGAACGCAGCAGACCGCACCCTGTCGGATGATCTGTAGCTGCATTGGTTCAAAAATAAAATGTGTATCACTTCCGCTCTGTAACCGTCTCTGTGTGCTTGTGTTTCTACAAACCAATGTCCATTCAACTGCAATGCTATATGCCACTGTAGCGGCCAAAATCCTATAGAACTCAAACAGCCGCCGAGGCACTAGTTAGCGGATCTTACGCAGGGCAATGATCATCCAAGTCCAGACAAGAACCTCCATTTGTGCATTTTATTCCATTAACAAAGTACAATGAACAGGTTTCCTATACCTCTTTTCCTTAAGCCGTTCCTCTGGCTTTCCTTTGTGTGGCTTGAAACACCCTGCTTAAAAACCGTTTGCCTGCTAGTGCTCTGGCTCCCACTTCCACCCGTCTCCAATATATACAATTACACCAGGTGCTCTAATCACCCAGTGCCCAAAACATGCCTTTGTAGTGCCGTGAAAAGAGAGTCGGAGGCGGTGTATTAAGAATGGAGTTCCAATCTTTATTATCCATTACTTTCAGAGAGGTTAACACATGCACTGCTCTGCCTGATGAGCTAGCAGGAATGGCAGCTAAAGCTACAGGTGTTCACCACTAAAGGGTCCGTGTGGCAACACAATAAGCAAGGTGAATTATGTCCAATAACGTGTCACCACACAAGCCCCCCCAGAATTCACACATAAACAAAATCAGCATGGCGGGGAGGAACGACACGCTGACCCCCACGACTCCTGAGCACGGGAGTCGGAAAAGTGACTCCCGCCTGTGCGGCCCCCGGAAGGGGAGGGACCGGAACAACAGGTCTTAAATCCGTGACAGGGGACGTGGCCGGGGGGCGGCCCCGTCGCGGAGGTCGAGCCAGCACCACAGGCTGGTCCAAGTCCAGGTGAGCAGCCTTCACCCGGTCCACCGAGACGTGCTCGGCCTTGCCACCCAGGTCGACCACCAGGTGCTTGTCCCCGTAATCCAAGACCCGGAAAGGCCCATCATAAGGGGGCTGCAGGGGGCCTCTGTGCGCATCGTGCCGGATGAACACGTGCTCCGCCGAGCGGAGCTCTGCGGGAACCTGGGACACCTGAGTACTGTGCTGAGTAGTAGGGATCGGAGCAAAGGCCTCAGCGGCGTCACGCAGGAAAGCCCACTGGGCCGACGCCGACCAGGGAGCCGATGCATTTGGGAGGAAATCCCCCGGAACTCTCAGCGGCTGACCGTAGACCATCTCAGCCGTAGAGCACTGCAGGTCTTCTTTAGGTGCGGTCCTCAGGCCCAGCATCACCCAGGGCAGCTTGTCGACCCAGTTACCGTCCGTAAGGCCGGCCTTGAGGGCCGCCTTCATGGAGCGATGAAAGCGCTCGCAGAGGCCGTTAGCCTGAGGGTGGTAAGCGGTAGTCCTGTGCAGCTTAACCCCCAAACCGCCTGCCACAGCGTTCCAGAGCTCGGACGTGAACTGAGAGCCCCTGTCTGAGGAAATGTCTGACGGGGTGCCAAAACGACACACCCACGTTGCAATGAAGGCCCGGGCAACGTCTGCGGTTGATGTTGAAACGAGCGGAACTGCCTCCGGAGGTAGGAAAACCCCTGAGAGGAAGGCAACGGACCAACCAGGTCAATGTTGACGTGATCAAACCTCCTCTCAGGCACCAGGAAACGCTCCAACGGGGCCTTCGTGTGGCGGTGCACCTTAGCACGTTGACAAGCCACGCACTCCCTGGCCCAAGTCCTCACGTCCCTTTTCAGTCCTTGCCAAACGAACTTCGCCGCTACCAAACGCACCGAAGGTTTAACGCCGGGGTGTGACAGGCCGTGCACAGCCTCGAACACAGGACGCCTCCAGCTGGCAGGGACGACAGGCCGCGCCAGGCCCGTAGAGACGTCACAGAGGAGAGTAATGCCCGCGTCGCCGAACACCACGTCCTCCAAGCACAGCCCCGCGCTCTCCACCTTCAGGGCCTGGACGCCGGGATCTGTGACCTGGTCTGCCGCCATGCGAGTATAGTCCAGGCCCAACTGGACGGCACCGATGACGACCCTGGAGAGGCAATCAGCAACCAGGTTCGACTTGCCAGCCACGTGCTTAATGTCCGTAGTGAACTCCGATATGTAGGACAGCTGCCGCTGCTGACGTGCCGACCAAGGCTCCGCCACTTTTGACATGGCGAAGGTGAGCGGCTTGTGGTCGACAAACGCCGTAAATTCACGGCCTTCCAGCATGAAACGGAAGTGCCGCACGGCCAAATAAAGTCCGAGGAGCTCCCGGTCAAAGGCGCTGTATTTGCGTTCTCTAGACGTCAGCTGGCGGCTGAAAAAGGCGAGCGGCTGCCAAGCGCCCTCCACCCACTGCTCGTGCACTGCGCCGACCGCGTAGTCTGACGCGTCCGTGGTGATGGAGATGGGAGCCGTAGATGATGGGTGTGCCAGCAAAGCCGCCTGAGCCAACGCGGTCTTGACCTCAGCAAAAGCGCCGTCCGCCTCTGCTGTCCAGTCGATCTCCTGGACGGGGGTCTTGCCTTTCAACGCTTCATTACAGCGGCCGCATGATGTGTGCGGCCCGGGCGATGAAACGGTGGTAGAAAGTCACCATCCCCAGAAACTCACGGAGCGACCGGGCTGTGAGCGGGCGAGGAAACGCCGCAACAGCCTCCACCTTCGCTGGCAGAGGTGTCGCACCGCCCTTGGTGACGCGGTGCCCCAGGAAATCGATGTCCGACACCCCGAACTGGCACTTTGCAGGATTGATGATTAATCCGTGTTCGTTGAGCCGTGTGAAAAGGGCTCGGAGGTGGGAAAGGTGCTCCTGCACTGAAGCGCTGGCGACGAGTATGTCGTTGAGGTAAACAAACACAAACGGCAGGTCCCGCAGCACCGAATCCATCAGGCGCTGGAACGTCTGAGCGGCATTCTTGAGTCCAAAAGGCGTTATCACTGCTGTCTTGGGAATGTTCAGGGGGTGCATGGGCACCTGGTGGTATCCACGCACCAGGTCCACCTTGGAAAACACCCCCGTACCGGCCAGATGCGCCGAAAAGTCCTGAATGTGCGGCACCGGATAGCGGTCAGGCGTAGTGGCGTCGTTGAGTCGGCGGTAATCCCCGCACGGACAGAACCCGCCGTTCGATTTGGGAACGATGTGCAGGGGGGAAGCCCAAGGACTGTCGGAGCGGCGGACAATGCCCAGGCGCTCCATGGTTGCGAACTCCGCCCTCGCTACAGCCAGCTTAGAAGGGTTCAACCGCCGGGCCCTGGCGTAGACAGGAGGCCCCCCGGTAGTGACGTGGTGTTCCACGCCATGCTTAGTGGTAAGCGCAGAGAAGGTGCGTAGCGACAGGTCTGGAAACTCGGCCAACAATCTGAGAAACGTGTCTGCACCTGACAGCGAGCCTGACAGCCTGTCGTACGCTGCGCTGCCAAGTGTGCACACGAGGGAAGAAAACGTTAAGGCATCAACCAAACGCCTATTCTTAACGTCCACTAAGAGTCCATGAGCACACAAAAAATCCGCTCCGAGGAGGGGAAAAGAAATCTCCGCTGTCACAAAATCCCAGCTGAAACGCTGTCCTCCGATGCACAAACACATAGGCCTCACGCCGTACGTGCGAATGGGATTGCCGTTAGCCGTCGTCAATCGCGGTCCGTGCCCCCCACGGGCGACATCTTCACTCGACGCTGGAACTACGCTCCGTTGAGCGCCCGTGTCACACAGAAACAGGCTCCCCGAAACGCTGTCGCTGACGAAGAGGAGCCTGTACGTGCCGCCGACGCTCAGAGCCACTACTGAGCGCCGGCCCCTCCGTTTCCCGGGGGTTTGTAGCTGCACGGAGCGATGCATCTCTTCGCCCTTGTCCCGAAACGTGCGTGGTAAACGCACTCTCCGGCGTCTCCACGCCGGCTAGCCACAGCCGTGTCCGGCCTCCGCCACGCTTTCTTGACTGCCGGTGGGCCGCTGAGCGTCGCGGCTAACGTCTCTGCCCCGGGCTGTTGCGTAGCCAGGAAAAAACGATCCGCTTCCTCAGCCAAAGCACGGGGCTCCGTGACAGGCGTGTTGGCCAGCGCCGTCTGTACCCGGGGAGGCAAGTGACGCAGGAAAATCTCCGTGAATAAAATCCGGGGATCTTCCCCCCCTAGCAGATTTAGCATTTTCTCCATTAGCTGGGATGGCTTGCTGTCTCCTAGGCCTTGAATGTCAGGTATCTGGCGGGCCCTCTCCTTAGCAGATAAGCTAAATGTCTTAAGGAGAAGGGCCTTAATCGCCTCATATTTGCCATGATGTGGGGGGGCTGCGATGAATCCCACCAACCTGGACGACGTGGAGCTCCCCAGCGCTGCTACCACATGGTAGTATTTTAGGTCTCCGTCACGGACCTGTCGGTAGGCGAAATGTGCCTCCACGTGTGCGAACCATGCCTCCGCGGCGTGCTCCCAGAATTCCGGCAGCTTTATGAAAACATCGCGCTCAGCCATGTTCGTTAATTTTCCGGAAACTTTCTCGGAAAAGTCAGGGTCACCAGTGTAGTGCCGTGAAAAGAGAGTCGGAGGCGGTGTATTAAGAATGGAGTTCCAATCTTTATTATCCATTACTTTCAGAGAGGTTAACACATACACGCACTGCTCTGCCTGATGAGCTAGCAGGAATGGCAGCTAAAGCAAACAGGTGTTCCCCACTAAAGGGTCCGTGTGGCAACACAATAAGCAAGGTGAATTATGTCCAATAACGTGTCACCACACCTTCAAAATAAAAGCATATAAACTACTTTAACTTATGAGACTAACTAAGAATACATTTATAATAAACACTATAAAACAGCAAGAAAATAAATGTTAAACTATTAAATAATATAAAGAGATATATATAGCTCCAACAGCCACAATATGCTCACTATAGGCCTGGACGATTTGGAAAACATAACTAGTTTTGATTATATTGACTCTTTATATGATGTGTGATATAGGCAGTGTTGTGCTAGTTACTGAAAACCAGTAACTAGTTACCATTACTAGTTACTTCATTTAAAAAGTAACTCAGTTACTGTACTAGTTACTTCATTAAAAAAAAGTAATACGTTACTGTGAAAAGTAACGTTTTCGTTGCTTTTTTAAAGGGCTCCCATTAATGCCCTTATAGCCTTCATTTCAGTACTGTTATTGCATTGGAGAATAATACAATCTGTTGATCAACTTGACATGCATTATATGCAATCTGGATTGCATCGATATTAGCTGGCTTTCCATTTTTGTATATTCTTTCTCCAGGTAGTTGGAAAAAGTGTTCCGTCCCATATGCCGCGTGCCGCCCGGACATGCTATCATGCTAACTAGCTCCCTGAACGCGGGTGACTCCAATGTAGCAATAGCCTGCACGTGTTCTACAACATACCGTGCAATGGCTTTATCGACTTTTCCCTGGCTAGCAGTCCCTTGGTTAAAATCCAGCCGCTGTTGCTTAGGTGGAGGTGGAGTGGCGTCGGCTGAGTCTCTGTGGTCTTAGCTACTAGCTTCGTCCCAGCATGTTGTTTTTGCAGATGTTTTAAGAGATTTGAATTACTGGTTTGGGCAGTAGATAGGATCTTTGACCTGCCAAGACACAACTTACATTTAACTAAAACGTTCTTTTCTTTGTGCTCGACAAAAGTGAAATAGTGAGAATATCTCCAGGTGGAGAAACTAGACTTGAGCTCCGCCGCCGCCATGATAGTCTTGTTAGTAAACAACACAAACACGCCCACAGCGCGTCTCCGCATGTGACACAGGAAGTATCAAAGTACATTTACTCAAGTACTTAAGTACAGTTCTCATCTCTGTTCGCCTGGCTGTTGACTATATAAAAAAAACGAACGGAGTAACGCACCATGTAGTAACGGTAACTGAGTTACTGCATTTAAAAAGTAATGCGTTAGAGTACTCGTTACTGCCAAAAATAACGCGTTACTTCCAGCACTGGATATAGGCGAGAGAATAATAATTTGTGAAACATTTTATTCACAATATCATTAAAATAAATATTAGAATGATCTTGGTGTATTCTTTTTTAAGAGGATGTGTACCAATCACATATTTGTACTAACTATTGAATAGTGTAGGCCTAATGTGCAGCAACACGATACTTCACATTCAGAATATTTTGCCTTTACCAAATATTGAGCTTACTGCGATTTCATAATTAACCAGGTCCATATTGTAATTTAGATAAATAAAACCCAGATTTTCTAAAGTAGTGGCCATTTTTAAAAGCTGCTTATCAGAAATGGGGAATTTTGTGAAAGTGGTAGAAAGACACAATTATGTCCTGAATAAGCTATTCTTACTAAAGCTGACATCAACGAGCACACTTAAACGTAGTCGTGTATTCAAGCCCTCACGCACTCAGTAAAATATAACATTTTAGAAAAAGACATGCTCAATATTTTCACAGATTTAGCCTTTACCAAATACTGCATCTACTGCAATGTTGATACTGCAGTAGTCCATACTGCGATCTAAATATTTCGATACATTCAAACACGAACAATTCAGAGTAAAATCCATTTATTTAAAAAAGTAAAAAACAATGTAAAACAGAAAAATTCAAGACATTATCTAAAGCTATTTATATTTGAAAACATGTAATAAAATCTTTAACAAATAATTTAATTTTTCCTAAAAAACCGTGTGTCATGTGATCAGAGTCGCCCTCTGCCTTCTTGCCGCTTTAAGGTAACGGTGGCATTGCAGTGTTGTGGTGTCCCATGCTCCCTGAGCAAGTAAACCAGTCAACTTGTGTTTCATAACATTCAAAAGTTAGTCTGTAAAGCAGTTTCTGGTGTTACTGCGTGCTGAACGGCTGCTCCTCTGTGGACCAGCTGGATGTGGCAGACGGTGTGTTGGCAGTGTTTGACGGCCCTGTGTCGTAACCCAGTTTCCTCATGTCTTTAGTAATGATGTGAAAGGAGACCGTGACGAAGCCTTGGGAACGGACCCGAGTAACTGCAACACAAAAATAAGAAATATAGATTCAACAAACAGTATTTAATAAATGTGTGTACCCTCATTACAACTTTATAGCAATCCATTTAATAACTTATTGAATGTCCACCGATGTAGAGGCAAGATAACCTTGGTCTACTGGTCTAAATCAGCGAAAAAGTTACCAAATGACCTTAAGTGACTTGTTTTAGAAATGTCAGGAGTTTGCTTATTTTTTTTTTTTTTAAACACCGTTTTTTTGTCATTAAAGGTGGGGTAGGTACGTTTGAGAAACCGGCTCGAGGGCGCTAGAATTTGAAAATACACAACCGGAAAAAATCTGCTACTCCCTCACAGAGCCCCTCCTCCAACACACACGAACGCGCACATGACCAATGAGGGCACGAGAGAAGTTTGTGCCCCGATGGAAGGCTGACAGGCAGGTAGGCCATCCAGTTACTTTAGCCAGCTAAAATGATTGGTCGTGCTTTTTACAGCGCCACGGCTTCCACAGATGACTTTTTTAATGGATTTGTTGTCAAAGCACTTGAGATATTCATTGCTATCGGATGTTAAGAGCATTCCATGGAATATAACACAAAGTGTATCTTACCTACCCCACCTTTAATGTGTGTATAATGCTTTTCCGTTAGAGGGTGTGAATCAGTAGCATTTCCCTGTTAACAATGTAACAAATAATAACATGCAGAACAAACCTTCTCTGCCTTCTCCCTGGGCCACTACTTTGGGGTCTGTGTACTCAGGCCGTCGTCCCATCAGCCAGCTGAACAAGAGAGGAAACACATGTTAAAAACTACCAAGAGAGAGAAAGAATACCCCCTAATTGAAATGATACAGTACAGTAGACATACAGGGGTTAACACAGGATACATACTGTTTCTGGAGCTATTGTCTAACGTCTATAATTGGACTCAACCAATCATAAAATATGATGCTCTTGCTTTTCTGTATCACTCCTATTAAAAGTCATCTCTGGCAGACAGGAAGTCATGAGTTCATTTACATGTGATGTTAAGATCAACAACAAAAAGCACCACATGCATATATTTTAACCCTTTCCCAGATGAAAGGAAACACTAAATATGCTCCGAATGTTGCTAAAGGTCCTTCTAATCTGATAGAGTACTGTGTTATGTGTCAAAGTGACTGTGAGCACCGTTGTGTGTCATTCTTTCCATACACACTGATAACAGCAGCTGGCAAACAATACCTACTGACGTCGACTACTGAGACTGTATCATCCGGAGCAGTCAATATTTGCTAATGCTGAGATTTCAACTGCTTCTCCCGGTGGGAAATACTCATCAGCTGCTGACACAGAAACTGAACACATGATCGCACCTCGTGAACTTCTGAAGTCTCCACGTGGGCTCAGGAACAAACATGGGGATGGTTCGTGTGTGCCTAGAAAACAGGAAAACAACATATTCATTTGAAACTTTATTCATGTTATATAGTGTAGCACATTTTTACTTTAACTTCTTGTGTTTATATACATATTTAGATGTATTTAAATGTAATACTTACTGTCCAGGAGTGAATGGGATGTGTGTTGCTCCGTAGCCTCTGACCACATCGTTGCCAAACACATCTGGACCGTACACACTCACCACCAGCTGAGGCCCTGGGAAAGGAAAATGAATTCTGGTCATTTTTCATTGTCTATGAATTATGATTCATAAAGGGCGGTTATTGGGACTCAAGATATGATTATGAATGTGCGAAGACAATGCTAAAAACTGTGTGTGTGTGTGTGTGTGATGCTCACATCCAGTGGGGTTTGTGCTCTTAAACGTCGTCTCCAATGGGAAGTTCCATATTAATTTGTGTGAAGACTGACTGCCTTTACATGTTATTTGAGTGATGCCTTCCTCCAACCCCTACAAAGAAACAGACTTGCTATTAAGATGATAACTACACCTGATAAACCATGCTATACTTATTAAAAAAAAATATTGAATGCACGTGAAAACAAACTATATATTGTCCTAACATTTTGACATTGTTCACAGTGACTGTGTTTCACTCCAAAAGTGTCTTTACTACCAATTCTCAATTCAGGACTTAACCAGTTTCTCTTGTACTTGTTGCTTCAGAGAAGATCTTCCATATGCAGACATTTAATACATTGTTTACCAGTGTTATTATGTTAAAGTTAACGAATATAACACTATGCAATATATACATACAGTATACAACCATTAGTGTCTCTTGCTGTAACGATGTAAATGTAATACATCTAATAAAGGAATTCTGATGTAGAGTATTTGTTTTGATACCGACCATAATCTTTACTCACATAAAGTTACTGTTGTTAGCATGCTACTCACCGAAGTAGGAGCCCAGTCGTGGCCGTACACAAAACAATATTTGCAGTACAAGTTGTCATACTCTGGAAACTGAAATATAACATAAAAAAATACACTTTAATGGCATTCAAACTAATAATTTAGACACATTCAGGTGGAAGGCAAGCGTTGCTAATGCTAATTCTGGTTCAAAATAGCTGCTAGGCTAGGCTAACAATTAGAAGTTAGATTTACGTTTGCTCCCTCAATTTGTCCGTTCACCGTCAGAAGAAACACTGACGGGTTGATTGCAGCCATCAAGGCTTCAGGTAGCAAACTGGAAATATGTAGGGGTGTTTTCTTTATGAATCAGCCCAGTTAGGAAGACATGCTCTGCTAGTTACTGATCCAAACCCTTCCCGTTGCTAAGGCGACGTTTGCGCCTCCTTACGGGTTCCTGCTAGGCTCAAACTGAACGGATGTGCGGATGCAATACTGAAATCATACACTAGATGGCGACAGTGTACCAAACACAACTTGGGTGAATGCATGAAGAGAATCCCAAATGTACCTGAAGCAAGGTTTCGTCTACCTGCGCCGAAAGCTGACTTCTTCACCCAGGACACCTGTCTGTTACAGGGCTGCTTTATATCAAAACCCACGTGGTCCCATGTCGAAAAGCAATGGCTGCCTTTGAGCTAATCAAATTGCTGAAGGAAACAGCAACTCCTCAACCTCGAGGAAGGCCACGATATGTGATTGAAAGCTTTAGAAACATAAAGTAAGTAGACCTTACAGTATTGCCCGGTCAATCAATTGACTGAAAGGGATCTTTGCTAAAGAGTAGTGGATCACTGCTGCATTATTCTTTCAAGACATTTCAATGCTAATTGTGTGCCAAAAAATAGCTCACCCTGAAAACAAAGCCACATTGTTTACTAGATGTATCCCTGGCTGCTCACAGGTTAATAACGTTGCAGCAACAATATGTACACAAGTTGTTGACACAGCATCTGTCCTACTTCTGTAATTGAGAAAATGTTACTTAAAGTTGTCATATAAAGCTCTCATGTACTTATTCTCAAATATACAACTGTACTTGAACGCACACAGAGTGAACACATCTTCCGGCGCAGACTGAAAACACATATCTTTCGACTCCACTTCGAGCGATAGAATTACTAACAAATAATTTCTAAACAAAGCACTTAGGCCTACTAATAAAGGACTGGCTTATCTAAAGCACTTGAAATGTTTTGGCTCTATGAAACCTGATGTACTTATATGATTCTGTTTGTATCTTCCTGGTCGAAGTCGCTTTGGATAAAAGCGTCAGCTAAATGCAATGTAATGTAAAAAAGGTCAAAATAGTCAATCTTTACAATTAGGCCTACACAAAAATATTTCCTTTAAACAAAACAGCGATATTTAGTTGCTTCTTCTAGTGCTATGCATGTTCTCATCTAGGTGTTAATATACTACAAAAAATAGAAGGCATAATAGTATTTAACTTTTAACCAGAGTTGTTTGCTGGCATGGCAGAGCCTTTGACCCAGCTTTGGGACCTGTGCTTTAGCAAACAACAATTACAACGAAGGCCACGATCCCAGCAGGCACAACACCATATTGCTGTGAATGTGGCGTATGATAAAGAACTGCTGACAATAGCATGTATTTAAGGCTAATTATTTGGCAGTATTCATTTGCTGCCTTTGTTCAGATAATTAGCTGTTTCTATCAGCGCTGTCACACACACCAACAATTTCCCCCTCTGTTTGTTGTTCCTGTTCTTGTTCTTCCTCTTCCTCCTCCTCTTCTTCCTCCTCCTCCTCCTCCGCCCTCCTCCTCCTCTGTCTGACAGGTTTCTGTGTGTCCTGTTGTCAGACAGCAGCGGGCCTCCTGGGTCTCTGACCTTTTACTACCGCCCAAACAGCAGCTCTCTTTCCGCCCTCCATCCCTTTACTACACTGTTTATTTGCCATCCTCAAAGCCCTTGATGTTGACCTGTCTCTCCCACTTTAACCCTCCCCCTTCTCTCTTTTCCCTTCCATAATAACGTCAAGGAAGCAATAACGTATCATTAGTAAACAGACCACCATTAAACTGTCAGCAGGCAGACATCAGCCATTCCTAAAGTCTCGGAGTCTCGGAGACTTTCAAGTAAATAATCCATAATGAGATCCAATGTGATGACACTATATGAAACATTTATCCTCCTCTCGCTGATTCCATACTCCCTCCTTCTCTTATCGACCCCATTTTGACTCCCTTAAAAAGTAAATTTGTAAGATATGGCCATATTTTAGCATAAACAATGAACTAACATCAACAGAAATTGAAGAGCTTCAGTGATTTGTATCTAATTCTGTGCCTCTTCTCCTTCTCCCTCTCTCACATCTCATATCCCTCCATTTTTTTCTGCTTGCATATTTTCTTCGAGGCCCTTAGCCCCCCACTACCACCCGTTCACCTTTCATCTCCTTCCCAGCATAGCTTCTCTCCATCCCAGCACTTCACTGGCCCTCCTTCCTCTCCACCTGCCAATTATGTGTCTTTTTATTTCTCCGCCTCCCTATTGCTTTTTCTCCTCTTGCCAGCATCTCCCGCCTCTTTCTCCCCAATGTCCTGCCTATTTCCTCCCTTCTTCTTACCCTCCTCTCCATATATGACTCCCTGTCTTTTTCATTTCAACTCCTTTCTTATTCCTCTCCTATCACTTCCTCTCATTTACCTATCTCCTGTCCTCCCACTCTCTCCCTGTCCCTCTTTCTCCTCATCCACCATCTCTCTGACCCGTTGTTGTTCCTCTTCCATCTCTCAAGTTCTCCTTCTCCCTGCCAAAAGCCTGATTTAGAGTCCAACAGCCTCACGTCCCATTTAGATATCTGTACAGAGGCCAGTCCAAAAGAGGCAATCTAGCCATATGGGATAGCATTTTTCTCTGGTTTGATTTATTTTTACCAGAAAACAACAAATTATAAGTTATTTTACACCTTGCATCTGAGTCAACAATTTCCGGAAAGATGGGATTTGTACCTTTTTGGAATGTATTTACACCGTGTGGTTTAATTTAAAGGGGCCCTATTAAGCTATTTTGGGTTTGCCCTTTTCTCTAGTGTGATATATAGGTTTTTGTGCAAGTGTGGCTAATGCAAAGGCTAAAATCCCAAAGTTCCCCCCAGAGGGACAGCAGAGGCACAACATACAAATATGTAACCTGGAATTGAGCCTAATAGGGCCCTACTTAAAGGTGGGGTAGGTAAGTTTGAGAAACCGGCTCGAGATACACTTTTTGTTATATTCCATGGAATGCTCTTAACATCCCGATAGCAATGAATATCTGAAGTGCTTTGACAACAAATCCATACAAAAAAGTCATCTGTGGAAGCCGTGGCGCTGTAAAAAGCACGACCAATTATCTGAGCCGGCTAAAGTAACTGGATGGCCTACCTGCCTGTCAGCCTTCCATCTGTGCACAAACGTATCTCGTGCCCTCATTGGTCATGTTCGTGTGTTGGAGGAGGGGCTCTGTGAGGAAGTGGCAGATTTTTAAATCTGATTCTGAAGAGCACTTAATGTGATATATTGTTAATCCTTTAACATGTGAACACACACTTCATTGGTCACCGATTGCACTTCACATGTCCCTATATGATTAAGTGACACAAGTTTTCTATATTTATTCCTTATGGTCTTTTTTTTCTGTCACAGAGCGATGATCCACTACGCGGAGGCTGCAGCATCTTGGAGAAAATGTCGTGCTCAAGCACCCTTCGCAGGTATCTACTGGGTAAGTGAATCATTCACAGCATGGGTGGGAAATAGAAAAAGAGTGAGACTGCTTTCCTCTTCCAGCTTAAACACACATCCCGTCACCATACAGGGAGTCTTTGCTCACTGACAAACTGTCACAAATGATTATGTATGACAACTATAAATCAGTGAGTCATATTTAGCTATGACTGCACACAGAGAAAAGGTGCATAGAAGTGAGTGATGCCGATTAAGAGGAATGTCTCAACTGTGTGTGAGTAATGGTGCGTGACCGCTGGTTCGCTGGTTTCGCTCCTTTGAGGAAGCCCCCGACACTTCACCTGCTGACAAAAAAAGCTGTGGAAGGAAACTGACCCATTTTTAAAAGAAGACATCCAGGAAACGGAGGGAGCACAGGAGGTGCATTTCTTCAGAAACAGAAACCTTTGATTTGTCCCACAGCAGGGTACTTCACATTGGTACAGTGCAGAGAAATACAAATATACATAGAGTACACTAACATCATACAAAAAGAGGCAAGCACATGTTTATAAACTGAAATCATATAAGTACACATGCACGGTAAAGAGTAGCAACATTATATATAAAAAAGGTGACTGAACATTGACCGCCCCCACAGGTGTTTTCACTTATATCGCCTAATTAGACCCCCTCTCTGGACCGAGTGGGCGTGTTCACTTGATTGACATGGCTCGGTGCTATTCAGGAGACCACTTTTTTATTTGACATTTATTTTAATCTTTATTCGGAAAATTGCATTTACCAAACATGGCTTTCAGAAATACAAAATATTAAAACATCTATTAGCAATCTAACAGCTTTAAACATTTTAATAAACTCATTGTAAAACACATTATATTTAGAGTTTGATTTAATATAATTGGATTTGTCTTTATAAAATGTACATAGAGCAAGAACAGTCCACAAGTTTCTGGAAAGCCAATCATGTCCTTCCAGCCTTAAAGCTTCAGAACGGAATCGGACATTAAAGCGGCTAAAATATATTCAACCATCAATAATTTTTATAATTTACCCCCATGCTTGCCTACTGTGGCCCCTCAATATGTCTTCAGTTAAACAGGCCTATTGTGCATGCCGGCTCGCTGTCAAACTGGCACAGTTTACTAAGTTATTGCCGCCTTCAAGGAATGATGGAAAGAGAGACTGATTAACTAAAAGGATCGGAAGGAATGTCTCCTGAGCATTTAATTACCACCGATTCCAAAATGCCGTCATTTGTGTTTCTTTTCTCTTGTATTTCAAATGCAGTCTGTAACTAAACTTCCTTCAAACTTAAAGTACCCATCTCCCTAACAAGGCACATTGGGTAGCGTTTGTCCTTTTCATTAAATCTGTTTTAAAATTCCCCACCAGTTATTCTCAGTGGCTTTATGAGGACAACGTTCTGTGTAATGACACCTGCAACATTTGAGACGTTCAGCCTGTCTAATAAAAAAACCACACTGTCTGTTGCAGCACTTCACATTCAGTTTAATGAGCTGCTCCTCTGGCAGTCTCCTGGTCGGTGGAGCCTCTCTGTCTCCCCCCCGCCCCCCATGCCTCCCCCTCTGTTTCTGGATGTCCGCACTGTAAGTTTATTTTCCAAGTTGTCCTCTTGTCGGCCTTAACCTGGACAGCTTTCCAGGGTTTCTAGTGAGTGTTTGTGTATGCTGCTTGCATACGTGAGTGTGTGTGTGGTCCATGGTGCAGATTGAATCTCTTTCCCATGGGAGAGGAACCAAATCTGAACATCATATTTTTAAACTCCTCACCTCCCCCCCAAAATGTCTCCCTGCCTCAGTCTCAGAGTCCTCTCGGCTCCCAAGGTCCCATCTGTCCAGTATCACTCCAGTCTTGTTTAGGTCCTCCGGCTTGTTTTGACTGTTTGGAGCTTTCGAGCAGGTTTTCCAGTAAAAACGGACTTTTACACTCAAGTCAGCAAGTTTTTGAGAAATTATTACACTACATTTATTCACCTTCTTCCTGAGAGTTATTTGAGAAGATCTCACTTGTGTCCACTAAATATGAAGCTACAGCTAGGTAGCTTAGCTTAGCATAAAGGCTTGAAACAGCTACCCTGCTAGCACCTCAAAACCTAACTTATTAAAAGAGTTATATATATCGTTTGTCTAATCCATAAAGTTATTTCTTTATACTTCTCGAGCTAGCTTTGTATGATCTGTGTTATTTGAGAAGATATCACTTGTGTCCACTAAATATGAAGCTACAGCTAGGTAGCTCAGCTTAGCATAAAGGCTTGAAACAGCTACCCTGCTAGCACCTCAAAACCTAACTTATTAAAAGAGTTATATATATCGTTTGTCTAATCCATAAAGTTATTTCTTTATACTTCTCGAGCTAGCTTTGTATGATCTGTGTTATTTGAGAAGATATCACTTGTGTCCACTAAATATGAAGCTACAGCTAGGTAGCTTAGCTTAGCATAAAGGCTTGCACCTTGCACCTCAAAACCCAACTTATTAAAAGAGTTATATATATCGTTTGTCTAATCCATAAAGTTATTTCTTTATACTTCTACTATTGGTAATGCAAGGATAAGTGCCTCATACAAATGACTTTCTAATTGTTTTTTCTTTATGATCATGTGGTTATTATAGTGTTCTACCCTTTGCTGCACTCTAATCCTTGCGCTTGTAAACAGGAAACTCGTCTATAGCCATCATTGTTCTGTGAGTGGATAAAACATACATTTTCTAACCACAAGTGTCCTGTTTTGCCTCAAAAATCTAATATGCATTTAGTTGACAGTAAGATCAGCTATTAGGGCTTCCGTTAGTAAACAACTGAGAGGCCTCGACATTTCCCAGCAGCTTCAACCTCATCTTCCTTCCTCTGAGAGCCTGTTCTGCCCTCAGACATCTACAGCGCCCTGTAACCTCTACTGTCCTTAACAAGGAGGAGACAAAGACACTAAAGGGAGGGGGAGGGAACAAGGTGGTGGGAAAGTTACACCGCCAAAAAGATTAGGAAGTTATTGGTTTGATATTTTAAAGTATGAGGAATGGGTGTCGTGCATATACGAGAAAATCAAGTAGCAGATGAGGGGAATAGGGAAAGGAGAGATAATTTGAAGGACTCAGAGGGGAGGTTATTTCCATATTAATCACTGGAGTGAGTATTTAAGGTTAGCCTGGTCTGCTGAGCTCCCCTGTGCTGGAGTAATAAGTCAGGAGGCTGTTAGCTCTTGTTAAAAAAGAAGAAAAAAGATACCAGGGAGTGTTTTTTATGTATTCGAACCTGTCAGATTTGAGGAAATGCTCTATTCCTCACGTGTTTAATACGATGAACTCTCCCCGGCTCCCCCAGCACTGCCAACTGCTCATTCAGGGTCATTTTTTACATCCACTATATGGGTTTCTGCCTTCTGTGGCAAGGCAAGGCAAGTTTATTTATATAGCACTTTTCAACACAAGGCAATTCAAAGTGCTTTACAAAAAATGAAAGAGATTAAGAAAATGGCATTTAAAATCAGTCATTAAAAAGAAAAGCTAATAAAATAAACATTAAAAGAAAAAAAATACATGGATAAAAGTTACAGTGCTGTCAATTAAACATTAAAAGTGGCACACAATTGACTTCCTATAATGCAGTCAATATACGAATAAAGCTTTTTCTTATATATTGTGTGCTCGGGGGAAAGTACAAGAAAATCAGCAGTAATGCCTACAATAGATTTTCAGTGTATCGAGGGGTAGATTTGCAAGTGAGTTTCAACGATCACATCCCCATTAGGCCGCAAGGTGAACCTCGAAAAGTCCTTTAGAAAAGAAATCCCGCTCCACAGAAGTGAAACTACACAATCTTTAGTTCATAAAAAAGAACGATTCATGCTTATCCACCAAAAAAAATTTCGTCGCTAAAATTCCTGCCAATTCTTCTAGGCACGTAATTATTGGCTGAACTATTCCCTTCGAAGCGTAATAATATCTTGGTCCAAAGTCGTGCCACGGTTCATCACGTGATCGTGCTACACCAATTGGGTAGCTGCATATTGTCAACAGAAGTGAAAGATGGCGGCCGCCATGGTTTCATCGAGTAGCGGAGACGAGGAAAACGCACCAGAAAGTCTCAAAAAGTCAAAATTGTCAACACACAAACATTGTTACATGCATATTACGTCTGTGAAGCACGAAAAGGTTGATTGTTTTACCAATACAAGATGGAATACGTACAGGACAAGCTTACAACGGTCGCTCGGCTTGAAGGGAGACTCTCGGAACGTGGTGGCTGAAAACCACAAGCACTGTCTTGATTTCGAGTTCGAAGATATTCCTGAGGACGCTGGCTTCCACCACACATGCTACATAAGGTTTACCGACACAAAGGCCATGACGAAGGTGGAAAGACGGCTCGCACGTGAGGGAGATCAAGACGTTAGGGAGGACCTTGAGGTCGAGCCCATCCCATCGACGTCTCGCAGCACGTACCGAAGCCAAACAGAGAAGCTACGATCAAGGTCAGGCCTGCCAATCGCAGGCTCTGGCCCCGTCCTTCCTGCCCTGTGCATTATATGCAAGATGAAGGAGGAAATGATCATCAAAGCAGGCAAGCGACAAAGGGATCAACTGTGTAAGGCTGAAACATTAAAAGCAGGTAAGCAAACCCCCTCCCCCACCCACACACCACACACACACACACACACACACACACACACACACCACACACACACACACACACACACACACACACATTCTCTGTGGTTGAATAACTGAAAGGTACAATTATGTGTGAGAGATACGTCAACAAACTCATTGAGTTGTCCTTTTTTTCCGTTTAGGCAAATTGCAGAAAGCTGCTGAGAAGAAAGATGACCAAAGTGTTGACCAGCAGGCAAGGAAGTGATTTTGCGTGCTGACAAGAAGTTATTTTCCAGGCTCCTCATCCTTGGCCAGAGCAGGAAAATTGAAATGAGGGAAATTCTGTCATATTCCTTGGGAACTGTGTCATATCCATTAGCAAGTGCTGATGGTTCACTTGCCAAAACAAACAAATCAGCTCTCATGGATCTATTGCAGAGCAAAGGTGGAGAGTGCTTGGTTGACAAAGTTCCAATAGGTGGTGCCATTCTTTTTGATGGCATGGCAGTCATGCAGGCCATGCCATCCAGACCAGCAACATTTGGAGAGCTTGCAGAGACCATACTGCAGAGCATACTCCAACTTGCTTTGCATCACAAGTGTACACGCATTGATTTTGTCACTGACCGGTATCCACCCATCAGCATCAAAAGCCTAGAACGGTCCCGTAGAGCTGATGCAGGGTCACAACTAATAACAATCTTCAGCCCAGATCAGAGAACTCCAACCCAGTGGAAGAAGTTTCTCTCTGACGGAAAAAATAAGGAAGCACTGGCCGAATTCCTTTATGTGGCATGGACACATGCAGACCTCACAACAGTGGGTAAAAACCTCAGCTTGTACATTGCCCATCAAAATCAATGCCACTGTGTAACTGTCATGGAGGGTGTACAGTCTGTTGATGTTGTTGAAGACCTGCAGTGTGATCATGAGGAATGTGACACACGGGTGTTTTTACATGCCCAACATGCTGCACAGGAGCACAAAGCTGTCATCATCAAGAGCTCGGACACTGATGTGGCAGTCATTGCTGTAAGTCTGCAGGCAGATTTGCCATGCAGCTTATATGTGTTCACAGGGACTGGCAACAGGACACGGATCATTGACATTGCCATGGTGTCATCAGCTCTCGGAACCAGTGTGTGTTCAGCCTTGATTGGAATTCACACGTTCTCTGGGTGTGACTCCACAAGCGCTTTCTATGGCAAAGGCAAAAGAAAGTCATTTGCTGTTGCATGTGAGAAAGATGACTACCTTAAGGCTTTCAGAAGTTTAGGTACTAACTTTGACTTGGAGCAATCAACATTTGCACTTCTTTGCCGGTATGTATGTCACCTGTATGATCAGCCAGCAGCCGAACATGTAAATGATGCTAGGTACAAGGCTTTCTGTATGGCATCATCGGCCTTGCCAGAATTAAGCATTCCCCCTACTCATGATGCCCTCCATCAGCACTGCAAAAGGGCAAATTACCAGGCAGCAATAATGAGGTCCTGTCTCAAAAGAGAAATGAATGCTCCATCACCTGCTGGATATGGTTGGGAAATAGAGGATGGGAACTTACACGTCACCTGGATGACAAGAAATCCTGCCCCTGACAGTGTGTTGCATGTGATACACTGCAGCTGCAAAGAGTCTGCCTGTGAGAAAGGCAGATGTTCATGCTTCTCTGCAGGACTCTGTTGCACAGACTTATGTCGTTGCTCAAATTGTGCAAATAAAAAAGAAACAGAGGAAGAGAACGATGACTGCCCTGACACTGACAGTGAGGAATAGGAATAAAAGAGCCTTCTTTCCATCTTTCTTAAGCTCTTTTCTGTTCTTTTGGTTTTAGTGCCTGGCCGACGCGCTCACACATCACTCATAGATACGTTTGTTTTTGGTACTAGAACAGAGTATAATCAGCAGGACTCTTTTAACCAGCTGAGGCAATCACAGCACCAATCAGCCGCTCCGCCCAGCCTGACACCAATCAATTATACTACATTACATGTCCTTCTACTGTTTTCTATGTCATACCTTTTATATTTGTAATAAATCTCGTTTTTATGGTTCATCAGTGTTGTTTTCATTTGTGGAGGGATGAATGAGTAAATAAATGAATCAATGGACATTGGTATAAGTAAGGCAAGGCAAGTTTATTTATATAGCACTTTTCAACACAAGGCAATTCAAAGTGTTTTACAAAAAATTAAAGACATTAAGAAAATGGCATTTAAAATCAGTCATTCAAAAGAAAAGCTAATAAAAGAAACATTAAAAGAAAAAATACATGGATAAAAGTTACAGTGCCGTCTAAGATATGAATAGTTCAATTAAAAGCAGCAACAAAAAGAAAAGTCTTCAGCCTGGAAGTACTGCATTTTATTGATCTAAATTACTTAACGTAACAAGTTAACCTTCTTCTTGGACGCAGAAATCAAGTCATGTTTATTTTAAGAGTGCATTTAACGTGTACAGGGTAACAACAGACAGACAAAAAGTCCTCAGTCTAATGGAATAATCCCAATGAACCTAGCGATGTGAACATGGCAGTCCAGGAATGATAGTTTGATAAATATGAGTTTGATATACTTTATTAATCCCCGTGGGGAAATTGTTTGTAGCTGGAGTTGGCTGATAAACGCTGCTAGTCAATGTTGATTCGATGGTCAACTCTGTTCCCAGATAGTAAAACCTCTCACAAATACCGCGTATATAACGCAAATACCTCGGACTTAGTGATGTATTAAGACATATGACAAAACATGACATAAAACAAGCATACAGCACTGTTTAGAATCCATTTGGTCTGGTTTAGCGTAACCATGGCGGCCGCCATCTTTCACTTCTGTTGACAATATGCAGCTACCCAATTGGTGTAGCACGATCACGTGACGAACCGTGGCACGACTTTGGACCAAGATATTATTACGCTTCGAAGGGACTAGTTCAGCCAATAATTACGTGCCTAGAAGAATTGGCAGGAATTTTAGCGACGATATTTTTTTTGGTGGATAAGCATGACTCGTTCTTTTTTATGAACTAAAGATTATGTAGTTTCACTTCTGTGGAGCGGGTTGAAACGATAACAGGGTTCACCTTATGGCCTACATAGATAGTTACATCTTTAAACATTCATGTTTTGAGTTCAGCAGCCAGAGCATCTCAAGCTTAGTTTGTCAAGTCCGTAAACAAAAAAAAGTAAATTTTGCAGACTAAAGTGGTATTGTAATAAAATAATGAACAATCACTTGAACCATATATATAAACAGTGACATTGTTTGATTCGGTTCTTTATTTTTGTCATACGAACATAGCTATAGTTATGCCAATGAAAATCTTAGGTCACAGGCTTCTCCAACAGTGCAACACAAAAACACAGATAAACAGAAAAATATAGTGCAGGTAAATAGTAAATACAAAAAGAAAAATATTTTAAAAAAAAGTGAAATAGTGCAATAAGAGTCTATTGGAATGATATATTAGAGAAATAGATAAATAATTACTAAGTTGCAGATGAATGTTATGGATGTTGTTTCAACAGTTCAGGTGTTTAACAGTCTTATTGCCTGTGGGATGAAACTGTCCCTGAGTCTGGTGGTTTTAGTCCGGATGCTGCGGTACCGCCTGCCAGACGATAGCAGACAGAACAGTGTGTGGCTGGGGTGACGGGGGTCTTTGATAATCCTGAGGGCTTCCTTCCTGAGCCGCTGGGAGTAGAGGTCCTCCATGGATGGCAGCTCCGTCCTGGTGATGTTCTGTGCAGTTTTCACCACCCTCTGTAAAGCCTTACTGAGGGCGGTGCAGCTGCCGTACCAGGCCGTGATGCAGCCAGTCAGGATGCTCTCTATGGTGCACCTGTAGAAGGTCAGGATCCTCTCTATGGAGCACCTGTAGGTCAGGATCCTCTCTATGGAGCACCTGTAGGTCAGGATCCTCTCTATGGAGCACCTGTAGGTCAGGATCCTCTCTATGGAGCACCTGTAGGTCAGGATCCTCTCTATGGTGCACCTGTAGGTCAGGATCCTCTCTATGGTGCACCTGTAGGTCAGGATCCTCTCTATGGAGCACCTGTAGAAGGTCAGGATGCTCTCTATGGTGCACCTGTAGAAGGTCAGGACCCTCTCTATGGAGCACCTGTAGAAGGTCAGGATGCTCTCTATGGTGCACCTGTAGAAGGTCAGGATGCTCTCTATGGAGCACCTGTAGAAGGTCAGGATCCTCTCTATGGTGCACCTGTAGAAGGTCAGGATCCTCTCTATGGAGCACCTGTAGAAGGTCAGGATGCTCTCTATGGTGCACCTGTAGAAGGTCAGGATCCTCTCTATGGTGCACCTGTAGAAGGTCAGGATGCTCTCTATGGTGCACCTGTAGAAGGTCAGGATCCTCTCTATGGAGTACCTGAATGTCAGGACCCTCTCTATGGAGCACCTGTAGAAGGTCAGGATGCTCTCTATGGAGTACCTGAATGTCAGGACCCTCTCTATGGTGCACCTGTAGAAGGTCAGGATCCTCTCTATGGAGTACCTGAATGTCAGGATCCTCTCTATGGTGCACCTGTAGAAGGTCAGGATCCTCTCTATGGTGCACCTGTAGAAGGTCAGGATGCTCTCTATGGTGCACCTGTAGAAGGTCAGGATCCTCTCTATGGAGTACCTGAATGTCAGGACCCTCTCCATGGAGCACCTGTAGAAGGTCAGGATGCTCTCTATGGTGCACCTGTAGAAGGTCAGGATGCTCTCTATGGTGCACCTGTAGAAGGTCAGGATCCTCTCTATGGTGCACCTGTAGAAGGTCAGGATGCTCTCTATGGTGCACCTGTAGAAGGTCAGGATCCTCTCTATGGAGTACCTGAATGTCAGGATCCTCTCTATGGTGCACCTGTAGAAGCTCAGGGTCCTCTCTATGGTGCACCTGTAGAAGGTCAGGATGCTCTCTATGGTGCACCTGTAGAAGGTCAGGATCCTCTCTATGGTGCACCTGTAGAATGTCAGGATCCTCTCTATGGAGCACCTGAATGTCAGGACCCTCTCTATGGTGCACCTGTAGAAGGTCAGGATGCTCTCTATGGTGCACCTGTAGGTCAGGATCCTCTCTATGGAGCACCTGTAGAAGGTCAGGATCCTCTCTATGGTGCACCTGTAGAAGGTCAGGATACTCTCTATGGTGCACCTGTAGGTCAGGATCCTCTCTATGGAGCACCTGTAGAAGGTCAGGATCCTCTCTATGGTGCACCTGTAGAAGGTCAGGATACTCTCTATGGTGCACCTGTAGAAGGTCAGGATCCTCTCTATGGAGCACCTGTAGAAGGTCAGGATCCTCTCTATGGAGCACCTGTAGAAGGTCAGGATACTCTCTATGGTGCACCTGTAGAAGGTCAGGATGCTCTCTATGGTGCACCTGTAGAAGGTCAGGGTCCTCTCTATGGTGCACCTGTAGAAGGTCAGGATGCTCTCTATGGTGCACCTGTAGAAGGTCAGGATCCTCTCTATGGTGCACCTGTAGAATGTCAGGATCCTCTCTATGGAGCACCTGAATGTCAGGACCCTCTCTATGGTGCACCTGTAGAAGGTCAGGATGCTCTCTATGGTGCACCTGTAGGTCAGGATCCTCTCTATGGAGCACCTGTAGAAGGTCAGGATCCTCTCTATGGTGCACCTGTAGAAGGTCAGGATACTCTCTATGGTGCACCTGTAGGTCAGGATCCTCTCTATGGAGCACCTGTAGAAGGTCAGGATCCTCTCTATGGAGCACCTGTAGAAGGTCAGGATCCTCTCTATGGTGCACCTGTAGAAGGTCAGGATACTCTCTATGGTGCACCTGTAGAAGGTCAGGATCCTCTCTATGGAGCACCTGTAGAAGGTCAGGATCCTCTCTATGGAGCACCTGTAGAAGGTCAGGACCCTCTCTATGGTGCACCTGTAGAAGATCAGGGTCCTCTCTCTGGTGCACCTGCAGAAGGTCAGGATGCTCTCTATGGTGCACCTGTAGAAGTTGCAGAGTATCCTGGAATCCATGTTGAACCTCCTCAGCCTGCGGAGGAAGAAGAGCTGCTGTCGAGCTCTTTTGGTGATGGTGGTGGTGTGAAGAGTCCATGTCAGGTCCTCAGTGATGAGTCCATGTCAGGTCCTCAGTGATGTGGACACCGAGGAACCTGAAGCTGCTGACTCTCTCCACCGTAGTCCCATTGATGGCGATGGCGGCGTGTCCCTCTCCCTGCTGCTTCCTGTAGTCCACAATCAGCTCCTTGGTTTTGCTGACGTTGAGATGGAGGTTGTTATCCTGGCTCCAAGATGTCAGGTTTTCGACCGCCGTCTCGTCTCCGCCTGTGATCTGGCCGATGACGGTCGTGTCGTCGTCAGCAAACTTCACGATGGTGTTGGAGTAAGAGCAACACATTGTCTTTATGCAATCGTTTGAAATGTTGCCATATGAAATGAACACCAACTTTGAGGATGTATAGATGAAACATTTTTGAATCATCGTTTGTCGGTTTTAGTGCCCATTTAGATTTGCTTGCTCTCTCAGCTTGATGTCTAAACTTGAGTATATTCGGGCAGTCTTGCATACGTGTTGAGATAGTGAAATGTGTCTTTCACTAATACAAAAAAAAAGCTCAGCAGAACCCAACAAGCTTGTAAAGGCGCACATAAAGCTTTGCTGCAGTAATTTTAGATCGTGATTGACAATAGGAAGGAGAGCAGGAAGGCCAGAAAGGTACTTGTACATTTCCACCTGCTAATTTCTCACATCTGCTCCAACACCTGCCACTTATGCTGCTTTAACACCTGGCAGAGTGGTGGGAATTAAGAATACAACAGATTAGAAGTAATATTAAACTAAAAGTAGTTTTAGAGCCAACCAGGTCTAATGTCGAATATGTATTTTTCGGTACCACTTTTCAATAAGACTTCCCTTATAAAGGGTTTATAATTAAGTTATGAATTAGGTTGTAAACACTTTATTAATCATTAAGAACCATACGTCAACACAGGCTCACTATTTGGCAAGATGACTAAGCCTTATATTGGCTACTTGGCGAGAATCAACTCAGTGAACAACAGATACCAAGGATGCTGGCTGATGAAGCAGATGAAGTAAGCTAAGTAGCCAATATAAGACTTAGCAGTACAGATACATGTGGGCTCACTATTTGGCAAGCAACCGGTCACAGTTGCCCTGTTTATCTCATGTCTTATAAAAGCGTATTAATGATTTATAAAGTGTTCATAACCTAAGTAATTACAAACTATTCGTAAACCCTTTATAAGGGTAGTCTTATTTATATTTATAAATATATAAATGTATATTTATATACACTTAAACACAGACAGTGGCAGAACTTCAGTGTTAGTATTATTAGATCTCAGTGCTGCGTTTGACACTGTTGACCACAGCATATTACTAGACCGACTGGAGAACTGGGTGGGACTTTCGGAAACAGTTCTGAATTGGTTTGAATCCTACTTAAAGGACAGAAACAACTTTGTTTCTATAGGTAAATACACATCTGAGTTGACAAATATGACATGTGGGGTTCCTCAAGGCTCCATCTTGGGGCCTCTTCTCTTTAACATCTACATGCTACCACTGGCTCAGATAATGAAGAACAACAAAATAAGTTACCATAGCTATGCAGATGACACACAAATTTACGTAACAATTTCACCAGGAGACTATGCTCCAATTCAAACACTGAGTAAGTGCATTGAACAAATCAATGACTGGATGTGTCAGAACTTTCTCCAATTAAACAAAGATAAAACTGAGGTAATGGTTTTTGGAGCCAAGGCAGAACGTATAAAAGTTAGCGCTGAGCTTCAGTGTGCAATGTTCAAAACAACAGATAAAGCCAGAAATCTAGGTGTAGTCATGGACTCTGACCTGAGTTTCAACAGTCACATTAAAACTGTTACTAAATCAGCCTACTATCACCTAAAGAATATATCTAGGATTAAAAGACTAATGTCACAGCAGGATTTGGAAAAAACTTGTCCATGCTTTTATCTTCAGTAGACTGGACTACTGCAATGGTGTCTTCACAGGTCTCACTAAAAAATCTATTAGGAAGCTGCAGCTAATTCAGAACGCTGCTGCTCGAGTCCTCACTAACACTAAGAAAGTGGATCACATCACTCCTGTTCTGAAGTCTTTACACTGGCTTCCTGTGTGTCACAGAATAGATTTCAAAATACTGCTGCTGGTTTATAAAGCACTGAATGGTTTAGGCCCAAAATACATTTCTGACCTCCTGCTAAATTATGAACCATCCAGATCTGTCAGGTCTTCAGGGACTGGTCAGCTTTCTGTCCCCAGAGTCAGAACTAAACATGGTAAAGCAGCGTTCAGTTATTATGCTCCAAATATCTGGAACAAACTCCCAGAAACCTGCAGGTCCGCTGCAACTCTGACTACTTTTAAATCCAGGCTGAAGACTTTTCTTTTTGTCGCTGCTTTTAATTGAACTATTCATATCTTAGACTGCACTGTAACTTTTATCCATGTACTTTTTTCTTTTAATGTTTAATTGACAGCACTGTAACTTGTATCCATGTATTTTTTCTTTTAATGTTTATTTTATTAGCTTTTCTTTTTAATGACTGCCATTTTCTTAATCTCTTTCATTTTTTGTAAAGCACTTTGAATTGCCTTGTGTTGAAAAGTGCTATATAAATAAACTTGCCTTGCCTTGCCTTGCCTTGCCTTGCCTTGCCTTGCCTTGCCTTGCCTTGCCTTGCCTTGCCTTGCCTTGCCTTGCCTTATTGTAAAGTGGTATCTATTTTTCTATTCACTTTTCCTTGATGGAAAACATCCCGAGGTTTAAAATAAATAAAGGATCACTCATAAGGAATTAGGGAAAGAGAATAAGATACATCTAACTGCACCTACACAAGGCTACAGACCTTTTTGTTTTTAAAGCAACATTTTTAAATGCACAGAATACGAGTAAGACAAAGTCAATGCAGAACATTTCAAGTAGTGATTCCTCTTGATAGATTAATACCACAAAAGGATGTTTTCAGTTTATTTTATTGACAGCTGAATAGTGCGCCACTTTCAATTTTGTTGCTGCATCGACTTGTGGACAGGCATTATCTCTTTTTATGAAGGACGGTTCAGTTTACCCTATAAGGACATAAGAAAAGAACCTTTTCTTAGCCTTAAGAGACATCTAACCGCTCCCATCATGGCTGCCACTAAGGTACTTTAGGGTCATTTCACTCACTTAGGAACCCTCCGTAGCAACAAAGACTTTTTGACCACTGCATGGCTTCTGTGGCCTCCTTTGGTTTAAGTGTACTCCAGTGCACTGTGACCTCAGCGGCAGTAGAGGACACCTCTAACCACAAGACTGTCAACTTTCAATCAGAGAAGGCAATGCTTTTAATCCTAGTGTTAAGTCTCTCTTCAAATTACAATTACCTACCTTTTTAAATGACATGAAGTTAAACCATAGATGTGTAAAGAGAACTGGTACAGCGCTGGAGGCGGGACATCCTTCATACTTATAAAAGTTGTTTGAAGAAAAAAAATGTATACGCTGATATACAGATGTCTTTTTCCCAATGTAAGTCAATGGGAAAGTATTTTTTGGCTCACACAACGTCACAAAAGTCTAGTACCACTGTTTGGCCCCTGCGAAAATGAGCTCACTTTAAAAAAACAACATTACATTAACATGAACTACAAGGCTACATATGTATGTTGGTTGTTTTATATGGTCTGAATTCTGGAATATTAACAACCATGTTAGCCATCAAGAAATAGGTCCCTGACCAAATTCTAAGATTACAATTCCCCAGAATAGAAGCTAAACTAATATAAGTAGTTTCAAATAACTGCACTTGCTTCCCCCATCACCTGATCTAAACATCATTGGAACTTAATGGGGAAACGATTTAGCCCAGAGTGCTTTTTGTTGTGTAATTTCTCCATCCCTCTTTACCTCTGCTATGCTCTGGGACTTGGAAGCTCGTGTAGGATTTTTAACCTTCGTTTAACCCGGCAAGCTGTTTAAAGAGCCATTTCGTATTTACAGTAACAGCCTGGGGGGAGTAGTTGTAGAGGGAGGGTGGCATGCGTGCATTCAAACGCTCGTCACTTACAGTAGCAATTGAATGTTACAAGGGTTTCACGGCTCGAAGTTCAGCAGGATTTTTCTGAAATGAATGAGGTCTGGAGAAATGCTTGTTTGATCAGTTACGCAATCTTGGGCAAAGGGCAGCTGGATAGTAACACATTTCCTAACGCATGTGAAAGCCATTTGTCATTGAGCAGGTTAATGTTGGATAATCGTTTCATTGAGGATGATGGCAAAAACGTTTGTGTTGATTCTTTGTTGTACATGTCCATAAACATCATACGTTGCAGATGCAAAAGAAAGAAAAGACAGCGCTTGAAAGAGGACTTTAAATCAAGAATTGTCTTGCTGCATGAAGAGTGTGGTTTTCAGATCTGTTTTCCAAAAGTAACAACACTCCTTTCGATTCAACATTGGAAAGATGTTTCGAGTGTGGTGTTTCAGATGTCTTTTGATTTTATGACGAACACTTTGTTTGCCACGTTGGAGTCATTATGGAGTTACCTTAGTGATCAATATTGGTAATTCATATCAATATCTGTTTTGAAACAAAGACAATGGATCTTAGGACTCTCTATTACCTCATTCACACCAACGCAACTCCGGTTCAAGCTCCGTGCTAGAGCTTTTCAGGTTCAGAACCGGTTCTTCGGTTTAGCGGAGGCTCTTTTCACACCGCCCAGAGTCAGACTGGTGCTGCGTCATTGCGTCATCGTTTGCGTCATGACGTAACCGTTTGCGTGCCTGCTTCATAAAGCCAAACCGCGCGGGAAACCCCTCACAGCTGACACCGACAACAACAACAATGGCCGATTGTGCTCCAGCTTCCTCTGTACCTCTTCGGAAGACCAGATTCCCAGTAGGTAGCTGGTCTCTTCAGTGGACCACTGCTGCTTGTTACGTTTCTCCATCGTTGTGTACAAGCTGGATAAAACGCGGGCTTCTTGTTGTTGTTCAGGAGTTGATCCTGCTTGAAACGAACCGGATTCCGGAGCTAAGAGTCTGCTCCGCTGCGGTGTGAAGAGGAAAACCCGGTGCTTTTCAAGCTCCAGCTCCGAACCGGCCCCGAAACACCGTTGGTGTGAATGAGGTATATCATCATCATCATCTTTTATTTAAAGAGACTCTTGGTCCATTATTACAAAAACATACAACACTCAAATATAAATTAAAAAAGGCAGTTATACCAATGTTTCCACAGAGGTGACTGGTATCGTACAGCACTGAAACACGGATTTGACAGCAGCATAATGACAGAGTTATGAGAAACATTCAATCGACAGATGAATTTGTACATTCGATTTCTCAAAAGAGCATGGAACGTGTTGACTCGTGCGTTACAGAACATTTCACTTGCACTGCACCACCTTGGTTTTCTAAGCAGTATACGCAAACAGTCATTATATGCAACCTGGAGCTTCTTGAGGCTTGCCTTCTTATACTTGACCCACAAGGGGGCAGTATAGAGAGGAGTGCAATAAGCTCTAAAGAGGTTCACCTTAACCTTATCTGAACACCAAGAGAGTTTTCTAGCCAACATGTTGGCTTGCATATATAAGACACGCCGCTGTCTATACATGTCATCCTCATCAGCCATTTCATCTGTGATGATGTGTCCCAGATACTTAGTGTCACAGCAAACAGACAGCAGATACTTAGTGTTACAGCAAACAGACAGCACCTGTCCTGACAGGTAGAATGTTGGAAAACAAAGGTTCTTATCCCCTTTTGCTCTGCAGATCATTACAGCGCTCTTCTTAGCATTGTATTTAACGTCAAATTTGACTCCGTAATCAGAACAAACATTTAGCAACTGTTGAAAACCAGCACTGCTAGGAGAAACAATAGCCAGATCATCGGCATACATAAGATGGTTTACAATCACATTACCAATCACACACCCTGTTTTACAGACACTTAAATCATCTGATAGATCATTCATATAGATATTAAAAAGGCATGGTGAGAGGAGCCCCCCCTGGCGGACTCCATTACCAACACCAAATGGCGCAGAGACTGCATTCCCCCATTTGATCCGCATGCTCTGGTTGGCATACCAATAAGCCAGGATCCTAATTATACTGTTAGGCACACCCCTTTGTCTCAATTTTAAAAACAGTTTATGGTGGTTAACTCGGTCAAAAGCCTCAGAGGCATCAATGAAACCAATCAGAACAGTGGAATTCTGTCTTCTATATGTTTCTACCATTTCCTTCAAAGCATAGATGCATAGCTCAGTACCATGCTTAGCCTTGAAGCCAAACTGGTTATCTGAGGTACATAAATAGGAACATAGTCTATCTAACAAAATTATTTCCAAGACTTTGGATAACACACTGGCTAGAGCAATTGGTCTATAGTTATCCAAGCTCCCTACCTTGCCCGCTTTGTCCTTAATGACAGGGACCAAGGTAACAGTCAACATGGAGTCTGGCAACATACCATGAGTCATGAGGCCGGTAAAACAAATGGCAAGAAGAACTGCAACCTTCGGGCTTGCCAGTTTAAGGTGCTCTGCAGTGATTCGGTCAGAGCCGCATGCTTTATTATCAGCTAGCTGTGCAATTGCTCGATAAACCTCTTTAGCTGTGATTCCCACTGTGTCACTCTTCACAACATCACCAACTTTGTAGGGGTCACTTTTAACACAATTAAGTATATTAGAGTAATGTTGCCTCCACAACTTAGCTATGTTATCGGCTCCAGATAAGTTGGGATGTACTACATCAGTAGAAGAGCCGGGGGGGCTCGCATCCTTCACCAACACCGCACCATCACCCTGAGCGATCCCACAGGTAGTTTCAGCGTCACTTGGTACAGCCAGTCCTCCACCATGACTCGGCTCCAGCTGGCGTTCTACGGCAGCAACTCTGCTGTCCATGGTCGCAGCCACAGCACGCAGGTCCTCACCGATATCTGCCTGAACTTCCACTACGTGTCTTAATGCGCAAACCTCGCTGTGCAGTCGCTCCATCTTGCTCAGCAGGTTGGACACATCCAGGTTGTTAAACGTAACAGGCGGCAGCTCATCCAGGTAGTGGGAGACAAAACGGGGGATGTTTTCACCGCATTCATTTAGCACTTTTAGGCAGCTTTTAATATTGTTTGCATCCTTCTGGTTGCCTTTAAAGGCCACACACCGCTGCTTGGTTTCAGGACAGAGTTCAAACAACGTCTTTTTAGAAGTCTCGATCCATTCGGAATCGAAGGTGTTAGAGGCTACAAGGACTAGCTCGTCCTGGGTCATAGTTTTAATTTTAACCGCCAGGAAGTTGAGTAACTCATCCTCTACAATAACTAGGCCGTCAACAGTCTTATATATTGTAGGTTTTAGTCGAGGCCGGTGGTTTGAATCGGGAGCTACCGAGCCATAACACACACCATCAGCCATCTTGTATTTAATAATAATAATAATAATAAGTGACTTTTAATAAAACAAAAGAGTCCGAAAACCAAACAAATACAAACTATTCACGTCAGACCATATTGTAATTTAATGTAATTTAACCCACATTTACTGGATATAGTGATACATGGGTAATGCACATATTTTCAATCATTCACCAATACCGATATGAACGCAGCATATTTCTCTTGTGTAATCCAGCTGCTTGAAAATGTCTCACTCAGTTGAAAAAGCACTAACAAAACTAACAAATGCCACATTTAAAACAACACACACATGCTCTGCTGCTACCTGAAGCCAGATAGAGGAATTGAAGAAATGTACACTTGGTACCCGCAAACATACACACACAACCCACCCATACTGACCCTAAATAATCAAACACAGTTGCTCTTTACCTTCTTAGCATGCATTACTTCTAGCATTTCGCTGACAAAGAGAAAACCATGCTATGAATGATAATGATTTCCATCTGTACAGCACTTTGCCGCCTGCGCATGTGGTTGTGTATGTCGCAGATAATCAGCTATTAAAATGGTTGGCGTCGTTGTACTCACAGATAATACCTGGCCTAAACGCAACTTCAATCAATGGATGTAATGAGTCGGGTAAACAAAGCTGCGCCCGGTAGTGCTGCACAATTTGGGGAAATAATCCAATTGCGATTTTTCTGACAGATATTGCGATTCGATTTGCGATATTTGTTTTTAGGCGACCCAACGGAAGTTTATTGTAAAATGCGGCCATAACTCCGGCTAGGAAGGTCGTATCAACGTGCTCCCATCTCTAGCACCCCGCAGCCCGAGCTACGAGTGAAAGAACTAAACTTACATGAAACTTCCGTTGGGTTGCTTTAAAGTCGAGCTTCAGTTAAAGATTCACCCTGTAATAGAAACATGTGATGGAGCGTTACTAACCTGACTCAGATGGTTCACCAAACCATCTAAAGCTCCATTGGAAGCCATTTGGAAAGGGCAGGCACTTTCAAAAGCACTTGGCAGGTGATTGGATCAATCTGTCTATCAGCTTCTATCATGGGCCGCTTCTGATTGGTTAACAATGGCTGGTACATGTGGAGCACAGCACTTCTGATTGGTTGGTGTGGATGACTGACACACAAGAAGAAAAAGAGGAAAAGTTAAAAAAAAGATCGCAGGCTTTGCGATTTGATAATCGCATCATTTAAAATCGCGATTTCGATTTAAAATCGATTAATCGTTCAGCCCTAGCGCCCGGTTGTGTCGACGAATGAGTATAAGAAAGCAGGTCAGGTAACAGTGTCATCGATTTTTGTCTGAGGAATGAGGAAGCCATTTATTATGGAAGCCCATTAATAATGTATGCGTATACCTGTATGTGTATGAGAGGGATGAAGAGGGATAAAGAGGGCGGAGGGACAGCGCATCATCATTTATATGGCTCCTCCATTAGCCTGAGTGCTCTGTGACAACATAATAGCGGTCGCCCAGACAACAGGGTCACCGTAGTTATGAACACACCCGGCAACGGCGCATGTCAATGTACCAAAGTGGGTCTAGGAGTCCAGCTTGGCCAAAAGGCTTATACAGAAATGCAAACACGCACTCGGCTTGGGCAGGGCAACTCTCTGGGGAACTGAGAGGTTTTTGAGCTGATCAATAAGGAAAGACGGGATGATGGGAAAAGAGAGAAAGAGCTCAAATGAGAGTGAACCAGAAAGTCTTGTGAGTAGCTCAGAACGAAAGAGTTGTTTCCAATGCAGCGCAGTTACAATGGAGTTATGCAGGCCCATTTTCGCAAAAAGCATCTCAGTGGTAAGATTATCTGTTCCATTACAAACCAATGGACTGAGACGTGCTCAAGATGTTTTTGTGACTTCACTTGCTTTTACTGTAACTCGTTCCAATGGATTTGGAAGTAACAGGGATTGAGAAACGGATACAAAAAGAGGAAATACTACAGAAGTGAGGAGGCGAAAGAATGATTGAGTGTTGCATAGAACATTTTTGTGTGTAGAAGTTCCAGATCAACAGCTACAATATAAGAGGGAAAAATGGAAACACTTGAAAAAGGAAAACTAGATATGGTGTAGGAAGATTTCTGCTACAAAACACTTTTCTTAATAAAGTTTGGAAATCAAAAATGGTAGCCTACCCAAATCAGTTACTGCTGGAACTCAAGCTGCATTCATCTTGCTCTGTTGGATGCCTTTGTCTGACTTTGGGCTGTAAAGTGATTTATCCTTGTTTACTCCTCTAAAAGGGATTTATATTCTCCACTGATTAGTTGACAAGGTCATGTTTGCATGTAGTTGACAAGGTCGTGGACATATTGACTTTGGCTTATTGACAGCTATGAATGGTAAGAAAGGATGAGTTGTAAATAACTGCCCTGAAATCTTTAGTTAACGCTAGCTCCTGGAAGTCAACGTATTGGCTTTACTTCCACAGACGTTTATACATGAATTGTTCCTTAACCATTTAACCTTTGACTTTGGTGAGCCTTTTATCTAACCCATCATGTCAACATTTTATTTTTCCTTCAATTACGACCAAGCTGCAAAACGAATTACTTGCACCAACCATAGATGTTTGACCCTGGTAAACAGTCTAACTGCTAAACTACAGCAGTGCTGTGTTCACACCGGACATCAAGGTGCTTTACAAGTACACATTGATATCATACGTGCTGTGGACATACCCACAGGAGCACATTCGGGTGAAGTGTCTTGCCCAAGGACACAACGGCCTGACGCAGTGGCGGAGGAGGCGGGTTTCGAAAATGGAGTTCCCCAACTGATGATCGAACACACAGAAGAATGTTAGCTTGCTAAAGTTAGCATTTAGCTGAAAGCCCCACTCTACCAAAGTATAACCTGGTGGTGTTGCTGTAGACAATTTATTTTATTTTAAAACTCAACAGTCTTCAACAGCAGGGATGGTGTATGAGCCCATATAGAGGTGTGGAGGACGAGGTTACAGTTCATTCCTCACTGATCGATCAGAACACCAAACCACTGCAGGAGTACACACTTTAATACAAAAGGACCATTGGAGGAATGAAAGGTGTTCCATATCTGTGTGTGTGTACCATTGTGTGTGCGTGAAACCATACAGCTGTATCACTGTGTGTGTTTTTGTGTTAGAAATGTACAGAGAAGCAGGCAGGGTCCCACAGGCAACACAATCTATATTTCAAGAGCTGCAGAGCTGCTGTAGACTTCTTCTTATGCCTACTGCTTTGAAGACCAATAGTCGGGGGGTGGGTGAAGAGAGGGGGATGGAAGTAGAGGCCAAGGATTGGAGGGAAAGAGAGGGACTGGGGAATGTGACACGTCTAATGAAGAGAGAAGCATGAGAAAGCAGGCAGAAATAAGAATCCAAACTGATCATAATCACCAGATGCACGCAACAAGAACAAGTGCTGGTGGAGCAATACTGCCAAATCCTCCGCCAGACACGACCACAGCACATGATAGCTGGCATCAGACGGTAATGACTCACTTATCTGCTGTCCCTCCATTGTCTACAAGTACCCCCTCGAAATACTTTGAGCATTTGTGAGGGAATAAATTACAGGCAGGGTTGAGCGAAGATTAATTTCCTACACGATTATTCGTCCATAACAACGCTTGATGAAGTGCTCTGATATTTACAGAGAGAAACGCTAGACTTTGAGATGTCTGACTTTCAAAGTCTTACCTTCTGACTCATTCCAAACCCCATCACACGGGTTATGAGAATAAACAAACTATGAGGATTAATGTACGATGTTTTGATTCCTTCCTTTTACGGTTAGCAGTAATGCCTTGTGCCTTAGTCATTCAATTGTACATCCTACAGTACAGAGTACACCATCCTCGGCAGTGAGTTAGACTTTTTAAACTGCTTAAACTTGAATGATTTTTTTTTACTCTTGTACCGTCTTAATGGTGTTTTCTGACAATTCTGAATGTTCACAATTCACTGAGACAGAGTTTGCTTAGCTACAGGGTTGTTATTGAACTTATACAGCCTTTGTTTTTCAATTATTTGTATCGTACTGTTTCAAATATGGACATAGTTTCAGTGACGTCACCCTTAGGTTTCTAAAGAGACATTGTGAAGCTCAACCTGGATGGCTCCTGCAACATTGACTGCGGCTCGTCCAAAAAAGGAGGGAAAGAGGTGGACCTGAGTGTTGCTAGTAGCTAGCAACGTTTTAGCTAAACTCCCTGTCAATTAATTATTTAACGCCCCTGAACTTTAAGCCTTAATATCATTTCAAGTTGTATGAATATTCCATCACCGTACAGGTACTGCAGTTTTTGACACTTCAGCAGAAGCTTCATTTTTCAGCAATAGAGGTTGACTCGTAATACGCATGTTGCGATTTAGTAAATGTTCTAGGTCAGGGTGACCGCGGGGTCTTACAAAGTATTAAAAGTTGATAAATAAATGTAGCGAAAATGAAGGCTATTAAAAAGTATTAAACGGCATTTTCCAAGATATTACATTTTGTAGCTTGTTTTCAATAAGTATATAAATGGCCCAAAGAGGTTGTATTCTACAGTCTGCCTGAATGTAATCATGGCGTAGGTGTGTCGTGTGATTCTGTGTAGTTTATTGATGGCATCCCGTTGGACTTGACGTCATCTGAACAGGACATCGCACGCTCACTGCTTGATAGCGCGAAGGTCCGTTTACGCCGGTTGCTAAACAACATCGTTATGGGGAAATGCAAGTCTGCGTCCAAATGGTTGGAGGATAAGGAGGAAGGACAATCAATACTATAGTCAATGTGAGGTGAAGTGTGTCGCCAAGGTAACCGGTTACAACTCCAAGTGGAGATGAGGTCTTAAAATGTGTGGAAAGGGTCTTAAAAAAGGTCTTAAAAGGTTTTACATTTGACTTCAGGATTCCTGCATATACCTGTAGGTGTATGTCCTTGTTGGATTTGAGATACTTGCCTTGGTAGAAATGGTGTGGTCAGAGGTGAAACAGGCTTGAAACCTTTCACCCAGAGAGGGCAGCAAAACATTGCTTTCCAGCTGTTTTATGTAGAATTTGTTTTACTTATGTAAAAATGTTTTAAACTTAAGTAAATTGCGTTAAAATTCCCGGTACAGGATCCACGAAACACCGATGGCAAAACCTTTTTTAAACCCAGATTGATTTATAACCGCATGATTCCTATCCATATAACGCAGTATAAATGTGATGGTAAAACTGGCAGAAGCAATGGCTCGTATCAATGATAGCGGGTTAGCGTTGCTGCTGTACGGCACTCAGGGGGCTCGTGGATGTGAGAGCTGATGTATAAGAGGGTGTTCAGATGATCTCCCCACTGACAATGAGACTCTTTAAAACATGCAAATGGTACTGCAATGCCTGGAAGATAACATCATGGGACTTGGAGCTGCTATTGAAATGAATCACAAGACGCATTCATACATTTCAATGATTGGTCGTGGTGGGTCATATGAGAGCAGAATAATGGCTTTTGCGGAATTTACAATACGCTTTAGGTCATCTTTCCGCAGTTATCCATGGAGGGTAATTCATTTTTAATGCAAACAATGGAGTGTTATTCCAAGTGCTTTCATAAGGGAGCTGATAACCAATCAGATAAGGACTCATGAATATGGAGGGAGATGCTGACATGACGTGAGCATACACATGTCAAATGTTTTTGATGTGTCTGAACAGTTGGAACCAGCCATGCGAGTGTTTGTGTCTGTCGGTGCAGATTCCCACCGTTTCCGCATGTGCGTGGGTGCGTGTGTGTGTGTGCGCCGGCATGCATTAACTCATTGCAGAGTGGATGGTTATGCTCTCAAACAGCACAGTCTGGTCGCATAGCAACAGACTCACTCCACTCCCCTCCATCTCTTCTTCTTTTTCTACTTCTTCTTCTTCTCTTTTTCAGTGTGAGCGTTTGAACTACAGTGAAAACATTCTTAAGGCTCTCACGCACTCACCTCTGGAGTGCGCGGCACAAACGACATCACAGCATGTGTGTTTGTGTCTCCCGGAGTGTGTTATGTATGTCTGTCTTCTATGAATTTCACAGAGCTGAACAACATGAAAGAGGAAGAGAGAGGAAGAAGTCCTCCTCCTCCTCCTCCCAGCTTTGCAGTACCACCGCCAAAGAGAGAGCTCAAATGGAGCCTGCAGTTGAGCTTGCACTGTGGTTGAATATTGATGTTTTTACTCAGAATATCAGAGGGCTTTAAAGTCTGCCCCCTGCTCACATACAGACATTTTCATCTTTTGCTTTCTTTCCCTTCATTCACCCCGCTCTCTTTCACACACACAGCCTCTGCTTGTGAAGCAAAGTGGGAATTCTGCATGTCTTGACAATCACATTACCCCCCCCCTCAACCGCCCTCTGCTCCCTCCCCACCTTCCCTGTGGCCTAGATAGAGAAATATGCAGAACTTCTTCAAATAACCCTGCAGCTAAAGTAGTAGATAATTCACAGTACCCACAGATGCTGAGTTTTATCATCCACTCGAGTGATGTAATAGCCTCCTGATGTCGCGCTTTTGCCACTGTCTCCCGATAAGATGCCGCTGTGATGTATGGAAGTGTGTGACACATGCAGCTTCCAGGCATCATCTCCATATTGGAGTAATCATGACACACAAACCCACACTATAACTGTAGCTTCAGATAAGGCTTATCTGCACTGTAATTGCGTGTTTAGCGATTGTGTGTGTGAGACTGATTCGGTGTTTTTAATGTGTGATGGTATGCCCCGCGCTGGCTGCGGCAGTATGTTCTCCGTTTAATGCATTCGACAATGTGAGAAGATTGGATTTGGATAAACACGATTGTAATGTCTCGCTGTGCAGCCAGCTGAGATTGTTATGTCCCAGTAATCCAAACATTAATAAAAAGTTAAATCCTGCCAGAGGAAGGCATAACAAAGCGGGGCCGGTGAAAAGCTAATACTGTCAGGTACACCGCTCTGCATTAAAGCAGGCACTCGAGATAAAAGACACGTCATAACATCTATAACGCAATGTTGTTTTAATGATTCAACATATTGCCTGTTGCACGAAAGATGGTGTGTTGTGTGTTGGGCTCAGAATTATATTTGTCATGTTATGATATCCAGCCATGGGAATCATACTGAGATAATAAAGTGATGTCTCCAAACTGTCCCTAAGATTTTAACAAGTTCAAGTCATGCTGATAAAGGATTTTTGTTTTTTAACTGACTTAAAATGTTAATATTTGTCATTAAAGCGGCATACATCAATATTCTTATATTAAGAATGGATCACATCACCACTTGTGAATTGTGAACTCAGACAATTTTAGACTTTTAAGCTTTATTACATCCAGTTGTCTTGTGGTGTTCTGCCCAGCAACAAACATTTGCTAAAGGCAATGTTAGCAATTAGTTAGCAGCTAAAGAGCCAGATACATACACTGAACAAAAGTATAAACGCAACACTTTTGTTTTTGCTCCCATTCTTCATGAGATGAACTCAAAGATCTAAAACATTTTCTATACACACAAAATAACCATTTCTCTCAAATATTGTTCACAAATCTGAAAGAATCTGTGATAGTGAGCACTTCTCCTTTGCCGAGATAATCCATCCCACCTCACAGGTGTGGCATATCAAGATGCTGATTAGACAGCATGATTATTGCACAGGTGTGCCTTAGGCTGGCCACAATAAAAGGCCACTCTGAAACGTGCAGTTTTGCTTTATTGGGGGGGTCTGGGGGGGTCCGAAAACCAGTCAGTATCTGGTGTGAGGGGTAGGGTTAGGGTTAGGGTAATGTTGTGAATCGAGTGGCCTGTGTTCGTCGTCCATAACATACGCCTGCCCATACCATAACCCCACCACCACCATGGGCCACTCGATTCACAACATTACCCTACCCCTACCCCTAACCCTACCCCTACCCCTCACACCAGATACTGACTGGTTTTCGGACCCCCCCAGACCCCCCCCAATAAAGCAAAACTGCACGTTTCAGAGTGGCCTTTTATTGTGGCCAGCCTAAGGCACACCTGTGCAATAATCATGCTGTCTAATCAGCATCTTGATATGCCACACCTGTGAGGTGGGATGGATTATCTCGGCAAAGGAGAAGTGCTCACTATCACAGATTCTTTCAGATTTGTAAACAATATTTGAGAGAAATGGTTATTTTGTGTATTTAGAAAATGTTTTAGATCTTTGAGTTCATCTCATGAAAAATGGGAGCAAAAACAAAAGTGTTGCGTTTATATTTTTGTTCAGTGTATCTCAGGATAATAATGTACATGTACAGAACATGACTCCAAAATAAAGGCTTGTGATGCGCCGTATCTTCTAAAATGTGTAAATAAACAATGTGCAAACAAGTCCACCATATCAACTGTATAAGGAGACATCAGTCCATTCTTTTAAATATATTATTAACATTTTAAATTGTATACCCCGTTTATCTAGGCCCTTTTTGTTTTGTTGTATGTATGTCACACTGTGGGACACGGTATCTCGAGATTTCTGGATGTATAACACATAATAATAATAACAGTAATTTTGACAATAAAGCTGACTTTGACTTTGATTCAATATCTCTTTTAAAAACTAGTGTACTAAATGTGTAATGTGAAAAGTACTGCTCGCTGTTACAAAACAAGTCATATGAAGCATTTGAGCAGCTTTCAGCTAATTAGATTAGATTAGTTACACATTCGCAAAATCAATTTTATAAGTTGACAATATTTCAAAGTTGCTTTTACTGCTTGCTGTGCTCTAAAATGCAATCAATGCAGTATATATTTGATTTGTTAGGTTCATAAACTAACCAGGTCTTGTGGAAAAATAACTCCAATGGATTCAGAAGTACATAAATCTGCTCCCATGTTCGGAGATTTTCATGTCTAATAAGTGTGACTCCAATTGCAATAAGTACCGAAAACATCGACAAAGAAGCCGCCGGGCAGAAAGCTAATCAGTCCAGAACGAATCAGTCCAGAACGAATCAGTCCAGGTGGCGTTTGACTCGGACAGTTTGTAATGCAAGGTTTTCGAAGCGTGAGGAACTGTTGGTTTGTGGAGGCCAACATCTGTCCAAACCTTGTTAGCAGAGGCTGTTTGGGATTACATTAACAAACTGCATCACCGTGTGATTACAAGAGGAAGGTACCACTCTCTACCTGAGCCATCCTCACCACGTTAATGAGGCACAGCTGTAGCTTTATGAGGTGAAGCAGGCTTTAAACTGTGATAACAACATGTATCGCCAGAATGCAACCACTATTCACACATCACTCGGTCTCCGTGACTTCCTGTTGTTAATAGCTGTAAATCTTTAGGTGGCTGTTACAGTCTTTTGTTATATTGAGCTCTTTATATGACTAGTTTTCTCCCGTTCACTGGTGGAGATGACCTTTCCTCGCCTCACAAACCGCATCCCTGCTCTGAGATGTGGGTGAAGGAAGGTATTTAAAAGCAGGACAGTGGAAATAAAGGGAGGGAAGAAAGAATGATGTAACTATGAGGAAGGGTCTAGAGGAGGAAGGGTCACTTCAGTGCCTAAACTTCCTGTAAACGTTCTTGGCCTGGCTGACAGGACAGGCTGTCTCCCTGCGTCTTGCTCTCTTTCCACAGCCGCCCGCCCTGTCACACGAGCCACCTTGCAAGCCACCTGCTCTAAAAGTACAAGACACTTTTGGGCCTGAAGTGTTTTCCCTCTGCACTTTGCAAGGAGCATTTGTCAAACTGCCATTGTGACTTGAATCTCTAAGGCAGCAAGCTAGTTTCTAAAGGGCCAATTTGTATTGACATGCTTTGGTGTTGGAAGGCAATTAAGTGAGCAGTTTGGCCACAAGGGGGTGTCTCACTTAGTCGGTTGCACCGTAAAAAGATGTAGTCACGTTGAAATTCAATGAAATGTATAATATAAATGAACAGATTATAAAAAGATAAAAGCGGACAGGACAGAGGATGTGGATGACAGGTTTTTGGATCAGGTATTACGTCTACTAAGATCTCACCATTGGTGTCTCGCCTACGGCACTAAATAACGCCACTGCCAGAAATAAAAACTTTAATTTCCCAGGATGACAGCTTTTTTAACACTATAAAAAAAGCCACCGGGGTGGGAAGTGTCAGGAAGGTTTCTAATACCTGGAGTTATTGAGTCGTGCATGGTTGGTGTGTGGCGTGAGTCGAGGTGCTTTGATCCATATTCATCAGCCACTGTCTGATCCAGCCACTGTGATCATGCCTCATGAATGAAACATAACCAAGCTGGGGCCATTAGCCGGTGTTAGCTCAGATAATGCTTCAACTAATCACTATTCAGTCGTCAATGAAAGGATCAAAGAGACATTTTAGTACACAAAGAGGTTGATGTTGCGCTATTAATAAAGGAATGAGTCCTAAACACGGAAATGAGTTTGAGCATTTTAGCTCTTCTGGTTGCCCTCTCCTCAAAGTCAATGTTTACTAGTTTTTAGCTTAGATGCCTGAGATAAGGTCTGTGGTTAACGCAGGCTCACGGGATGTTCGTGTAAAGTTCTAAGACACAACATTTATCAGTGAATGCCCCACTGGTGAATGTCTGAAGTCTCAAATAAGAATACTTAATGTCATCAAGTCAAACACGAGATCGCCTTTAGCTAAGCGAAGGGCAACCATGATGTAGTTTGTTAATAGCTTAACGTTACCATTTTAATTCTCGCGATTGCATTTACGCTTTAAGCATACTTGCCAACCTTGAGACCTCAGAAATCGGGAGCATTTCAAAACCGTGGGGGGGGGGATCGCCGGAGCTGTAGATTAACATTAACATGCTTATTGTAGTTGTAAGTGCACTGCCTTGCGGCCTGTAGCACCATCCTTGATGGAGTGTGTGGGCTGGACCTGTATTTTACAGGAAAGGAGTGAGCAGAGGGTCGAGTTGTCGATTCTTGTTCAGTTTTCTGTGACTTTCTGCCTCACCCTCTCAGACTTTCAGTTGCGTGCTACTAAAGAGACGCGCTACCATGGAAACCAAACAATGGTGTAGCTGTATTAAAGTCCGAGTGGAAACAGTCGTGAGTACATCTGATTTAGTCAGAAATCGGGAGAAATATGACCCCGGGAGGAAACCGGGAGAGGGCAGTGAAATCGGGAGTCTCCCGCAAAAAACGGGAGGGTTGGCAACTATGGCTTTAAGTGTTATACAATTGGTGTTTATGTAAAGATTATCCTGCTGAACAAAAATGGCAGGTATCAAAAGGCGCATTCACACTGCGGTACTTTTCCCACAAAGGTTCATGTGAACTTAGTTCATGTGAACTCTTTTATCGCGTTCACACCAAAAAGAGCCGGTACTAAAATGAGTTCATGTGAACCTTTTTACCCCCACGAAAGTCCCTGCTAGAGAGCAGGGACTTTCGTGCGGCTCTCTTGTGAGAAAAGAGCTATATTTCTGATTGGCTGGAAGGATTGCCTCCAGGTTAGCGGCTAGCCTAACGATACATCATCACTGAAGCACTCTATAAGGACATTGCTTAGCTCAACAGGTGTCCGTTGTATATCTACGAGGACATCGCTTGTTTGCAAGGTTATTTTGATGTGTTAATATATAAACACATGTTATTAGATGTGGTCTGTTTTTATTAATTTGAAACTGTACAGTATACCCTGACGTGGCTCATTTTTTGTTGACAAAAGCCAAGTATAAAAGACTAGTGAACTCTGTGTGTATTTATAAAAACGAAAATGTATATATAAGATTCATCCTGTGTGTATCATTAGGCCTATATTATGTAGAAATAAAATAAAAGGTCTAGTTAGAGAAAGCAAGCTGACTGATATTGATATACTATGATCAATACATTCTAATTGCTTTCCATGTTGTTTAACATACTGTAACCAACAGCAACAACAACATAACAGCTCTTCGATTTGCAAACGTTACAGGAAGTGTTAACATGCCACCTCAATGGTAATTGGTCACCTGACCTGTTGTATTGATTATTTCTGCCCTGTAGCGACTTGTCGGGGCAGACGCTTCCAATTATTACTTCAGATGTAATGTGTGTCTACAAGTCCCCAATTTACTCAGTTTGAGGGGACACCATGTTTGAATGTTTATTGATTTTCCATTTCACCTATTGATTCCCTTCATGACATAAGAGTTGAAAAGGTTTGTAACTCTTTTTTTTTTTTATTAAGAGTTGTCTTGTTTCTGGAATAGACAGTGCTGACATCCTGTGTGTGTGTGTGTGTGTGTGTGTGTGTGTGTGTGTGTGTGTGTGTGTGTGTGTGTGTGTGTGTGTGTGTGTGTGTGTGTGTGTGTGTGTGTGTTGTGTGTGTGTGTGTGTGTGTGTGTGTGTGTGTGTGTGCTGTGTGTGTGTGTGTGTGTGTGTGTGTGGTGTGTGTGTGTGTGTGTGTGTGTGTGTGTGTGTGTGTGTGTGTGTGTGTGTGTGTGTGTGTGTGTGTGTGTGTGTGTGTGTGTGTGTGTGTGTGTGTGTGTGTGTGTGTGTGTGTGTGTGTGTTGTGTGTGTGTGTGTGTGTGTGTGTGTGTGTGTGTGTGTGTGTGTGTGTGTGTGTGTGTGTGTGTGATTAGTATCCATTACTGAGAGAAGCCGGGCAGTTTCACCACAATGCACAATTCCTGTGATGTGTGTGTATTTCTATATGTCGTTCAAGGTCACGTGTTGCCTTCTCTGTCGACATTTTGTCTGTTTCAAGGCTGGAATTTGGCTTAAGAGTTCAGATAAGAACAATATTGTGATTTAGCTCCGCAGTAACAGATGTCTGCATGTATTTATATTTGCGTCAACATTTGTCTCTGCACCTTTCCTCTCCAACTAAAGAGCTGCCATATAATGAACTAAAATATACAGACAGAAAGAAAGACAGGTGTTGTATTCAACTTAACACACTGTCATCATGACTTGTCATTTTTCTCAGTTTTCCCCTTCCTCATGCACCATCCCCCTCTCACATTGTCCTTAAAACGATTATTGCATGCCGGATGAATTTCATAAAGCAGCTGATATTTACTTTAAAGACCTCATCCTTATCCGTGTGTGATTTTAATTACACAGTATACTAATACAAATGTGTGATACACAGAGGATGGGAAGAGTTAATGGGCAAACAGCTTGATGGTAAACAGACGGAGACATATTACATGACAACATGTGCGTATCTATTGTCCGGGGAAAGTTCCATGGGACAATTAATGCTTATGTTTTTGTGCTACCGTATGTTCATTTCCAGAAAGTGGCTTGCCTTTCATTTTCCCACTACAGCAAGAAATGTAATACACATTCTGCTGGGTTAATATGGAGGTATATGCTGATGACACATAGAACTGAGCATGCCGTTTCTCTTCCGCTCTCTCTGACACACACACACACACACACACACACACACACACACACACACACACACACACACACACACACACACACACACACACACACACACACACACACACACACACACACACACACACACACACACACACACACACACACACACACACACACACACACACACACACACACACACACACTCTTTCAAAGACACATTGAGACATGATTATCTACAATCTGTGTTTCATCCCCTACCAAAAGGGTATGTTCTGTTCCTTGCGTCCGCTTTCCACCAACATATTTCACTCCTTCTTTGCTTCTCCCTTCATCCCTTGCATTTCTCCTCCCTTTATCTCCACCAGTACGGCCCGTCCACACAGCGGCGTGCGTTGAAGCTTCCAACGCTTCTGCCCATTCACTTTGAATGGGGTGACGTCACTTTTAGCCGAACTGCATTTTGGGAAGCGACGTGGAGCGTTGCTCGCTTCAAAAGTTGAGCAATGTTCAACTTTTGGCGCCTCGGCAGAAGCGTCAGACAATGAAATCCCGTTTATGCAAATCTGCCAGTACAAGCGCTAGCCAATCAAACCGCGTGTATGCTGGGAGAGACTACGCAGGTCATTTCCTCATATTCAAAAAAATGGAGGGAAAATTCATTGTAGCGGTAGTGAATCACCCGGTGCTGAATGATCAGTCTCTGTTCATCTACCGGGATACAAACCGGAGGAGCGAGGCATGGAGGGAGGTGGCAGAGACAGTGGGTGGAACTGGTAGGTTTTCGCCTGTTTGGGGATTTTATATCCAGTTTACTTCGTTTTAACATTGCTATTGCTTTGTATGTCGGGGGCGGGAGATTCATGTGATTGGTTGTTGGTCGCAAAAAATCCCCAAGCTTCAGATACGCCCACCTCCGGAACAGAGATCACATATCACATGGCAAAGAAACATACAGGTACAGCACTTTCCTTATTGCACATACATAATCAAATATTGCACGTTCCCTACTGTATTCATACACACATCTCTTTAGTGTGTAGAAGCTAGTAAGCCTACTATTTGATTTGTTTTAGATAGGCACAACATGTTTCATATGCAGACCTTATTTTCCTGTTCCATGTTCAAATAAACCATTTCCAGTGGTACCGCTGAGAAAGAGTAATTTCTTTGGTCATGGAAAATTAGGTAAAGGTCCTGGAGAAGTCATTGGTGAAAAAGTGTATGAACCCTGAAAGGTAACATTGCAGATTAAGTCGTAGCTGTATAACTTGCGGTATTAATATACACATAAACCAACATTTTATATATATATTTATAAAACGGACAAGTCAAATCAAGCAATCTGATTGGTTCTTAGCCGTGATAACTGAGTGTATACCACGGGTAGAATTGTAAGTTACTTTTCACAACAAGTCAGTATCCCTCCGCGTCTGAGAAAAACTGTCTACCGTTGGACTGGAACAAGAAAGCAGCGGAGAAGTAACGGGCAGAAACCCTCCTTTTTACGCAGCGGTCCAGACATAGACATCAAACGGCGACACATATTCAGTGTGCAGTTCCTTTGGCATTAGGGCAGGGATACCTAGATACTTCCCAAGGTTTGACATAATGAATTGTGCTACTTTTAAAGCAAGCACCGATGTTTTCAAATCTGTAATCAAAGAGGTCCGCAAAAACACTATCGGCCAATCAGATTGCTTGATTTGACTTGTCAGTTTTATAAATATATTTACATTTCTTCCGTTACGAAACAAACTTACAAAGCATAAAATGGAAACATTTAAGATGTATATAAGTCCCTTATAGTACATTTCAGATAACTGAGGCTTCTGTTAATCACAGTTGATGTTAACATTCCTTTTGATTTGAGTTAACAACATTCGGAAATCATAATTCTCTAAATATAATCCTGCTCTCTTTGCTTGCGTGCATCAGGTGTTATCTGTTATCTGAGTGTGTGTTTGTCCTCCATCATTGTGTTTCTAACATCACCTGTGCCCTCTGCAAATCTCATGCGTAACATGAAAAGATGGAAACATTTTCCACAACACATGCAAATTAAATTGAAATCAAGGAACCAGAACATTGTTCATTACGTTTGCTACTGACAGAAACATCGAGACTCTATCCTGAGCTCCGGTGATGGATTGGTATCATGTTTAATTTTGCTGTAACTTCATATTAGCTTTGGTTGAACTACAACATTTATGTTTCACCAGATTGTGAACTTTGGATTTTCTCTGTCATCTTTTACAGTGACGAGTATTGCATTAAGATGGATTTGTTTAAAATCCAAGCCTACCCTTTAAGCAAAATCAAAAAAAGCTTTATTCATAGTGATTACTTTTCTCCACAGGAATGTTTTGGATAATGTGAGCTCAAGGGTTACAGTGAGGTAAGCTTGAAAGCTAGAAAGAGATATCACTAAACCAGAAGTGAATAAGCAATCATAAAGGATAAAGAGATGGAGAAACAGATTGTTAAACCTCCTCCACATACAGATATATCCTCACCCTCTTCCTTTCCCTCTGCATCTTTACACTCAAAGGTTAGTAACTCTAAGGAGCTACATCCTGTTCTGTTCCTCCACTGTTTCATCAGACGAGGCTTCAGTAAGACACTTCACATTTCGAAATGAGTCAGTGAAAGACAATCCTTTATCTTAACTGACAGAGGTCTGGTCATATGAATTTGATCCTTGGTTGTGCAAGAGGTAGTCTTTAAGGAGAGATAAAGGAGTTGTTTTTCAGTTAGAGGAAGAGATTGACGGCACAAGAAGGACTCGCATTTACAAATCCCCACTGTGACAGCCCCTCGGAGAGGATTGTTGTTCAAAGGATTGAGTCTAAGAACTCCCAAACCTGAACAAAATGAGAGCTGGAAACAGATGATTTGGGGTACTAAAGCAAACCGATATTGTTCTAAACTGTATTAAAGTAAACAGGTATTATCTTGAACTGTATTGAAGTGAACATGTATTATTTGGGACTGTTTTAAAGTAATCCTATATATATAAAACTTCTTACTTACACTCCTTGACCCAGATATCAGCAACACATACGCCTCCCCTCACTAACACACACACATGTTCTTTTTCAAGGTTCTTTCTGGGGCCAATAATCCCAAGCACCAATATATCTGTGTACAATGTTTGATTGTATAGGAAAGAATAGTTTGTTTGAAACCTTCCCTGGGAAATTAAAGGAGTTGGGTCCGGTAGAAGATAAGAAGTGAATCTCCGCCCCAAAAATGTCCATATATACTGTTGTTTCTTCATGCAAAATGCTCCCTGTTTCTGACTGGCTGGTCCCGATATCTGTATCGCACGGCAGTAGAGCGGGGAGCCCGGAGTGTTCTGTTTCAGGGCACTCTGTATTTCGTATTGTGTTTTTTACTGTATTAAAATTAGATTATTGTTATAACTTTTATGTTTTGAACTCCTTCTTTTATTAAATCTGACCAGGCTCATCTAACGGACGGCGCGGAGCAGAGGTGGGCTTTAAGCCACCACTATTGTGTTTGCTCCTACAGTACAGAGACAGATTTTGGTCCTATTGCAAACAATAGCCATATTGCAACTCAAGAAACTGCATAATAACCGAGGGGATACTTTATAGATTGTTCTATTTGAAGTTGAGTGATTTTCATTTACATTATGTGTTTGCTTTGCCTTGAAATAATAAATAAGACCGAACGTTGTTCAATTATACCTTGAAGCTCATTTTACACGAGTTAGAAAGAAATCTGGCCATTAATATTTGATGTTTGGACAAAAAAGGTGCTTTAGTCTAAGAAAGCTTTTCCAAAAATCATTTAATATTCCATCTGGTTGAATCAGCAGCTTTCTGAATTCGTACTCTCCCACCAGGTTACCAGTGTTGTGGCCCTCAATGTAATTGTTCCCTGGTCTGGAGTCAGTTCACTTTGGGGGGAAGACTTACATAATTTGACATGAAAATGCAAATTGGCTTGGCTGGCCGCTCTGTTTTTTTCTGGTAATGTTCTCTGCACCAGCTGGTCATTTGGCATCGCTGCTGAGAAGTGGCTAGTGACTTGTACTAACATGTAGTGTGAAGCATTTGATTTCAGCACTGACACAGTATAGAACATCAGATTAGATCAGACTTGGAGAGTTTTGAAAGAAGGAAGATATACAGTTTCTTCTCTGTTTTTGAAAACTTGATAATTGACCCATTGTCCATGTAATTCTTCATCTCTTATAGAAAATCAAACTAAATTCAACCTGATTTGGCAAGGTAAGGTTATCATATTTAGATAACAAAGCAACATAATGTGTATTAAACATTTCTACAATTATTATAACATAGTGAATCACATGATGAATATTCAAATCAAAAACCGGTCAATAATAATAGAAGATAATACAAATAACAAGTCAAAATAGTACAAGACATGAATAAAATAAGGGGTTTCTTGATTCAAACTATTTGGTACTTCCAACTACCAGTGAAATTAGATGGTTCTCAAAACCACATTCAATACTAAATCAATTATTGTTTTTATGAAATAATTGATTTTATTAAAAAAACTAAACAAGTATAGTTTTAATGATGTATTAATTCCTTTTCTCATATATTTTTGTGAAACTTGCAAGATTGAACTCGAACACATTATGATGTTATAATTCACCTCCTCTAGAACTTCAATGCGTCACAGTGTAACTCAACCTCCTTAGCGCTACCTCTGCGGTGCTAACAGCTAACGTTATTCTCCTACTGAGTTTAACACAGATTTGTTGTCGGTGATAAAATAGTATGAAACTTCTGGGCTCGTAAATAGTGAGTTCAAAGCGTCCTTATGGTTCATCTCAAGTACCACGATGTTGGTATCGATTGGTACTGTAACTATACTGGCCTCGCCGAAATCTCCTTCTCGGTTAACCAGCGAGATAAACACTCTCACACAGTAACGGTGTGTCCACACAGCAGCTTTGACCAAATCTTGAAAATCCTGGAGCTGGGCGTGTCTGACAGCTTGGGGATTTCGCAACCAACAACCAATCACATGAATATTACATGAATATCCCGCCCCCGACATACAAAGCAAAAAAACCCGGTTCTTCTACACTATTGTCAAATAGGAAGGGCTATGATGAACATTTATTTTTTTAACATTTTGAACATTTATGAGATTAATGTTTATGGTGCTATTTTATGTTACATTCCATGCTGGCTAATGATACTGTCTATGCTTGCTAGCAACGAAGTAAACTAGCAACGAAGTAAACTGGATATAAAATCCCCAAACAAGCGAAAACCTACCAGTTTCACCCACTGTCTCTGCCACCTCCCTCCATGCCTCGCTCCTCCGGTTTGTATCCCGGTAAGTAAATAGGGACTGGTCATAAAGAACCGGGTGATTTGCTACCGCAATAACTAACTTCTCCTCCATTTTTGTGGAATATAGAAATGAACTGCGGTCTGGTTCTCCCAGCTTGCACGCGGTTTGATTGGCTAGCGCTTGAACTGTCAGATTTGCATAAACGGATCTGATTGGCTGTCGCTTCCAGCTCAGCCTCAAAAGTTGAACATTGTTCAACTTTGGAATCCTTAACATCCTGGAAATCCTGGAAATCTTCGCCTCGCCCCCCCACAATGCAGTTCGGCGACAAGCGAGGGAAAGTGACGTCATCCCCATTCAAAGTCAATGGGCGGAGACGCACTGGAAGCGGTGGACAAATCGCCAAAAGCTGCTGTATGTACGAGCCGTAACGGAGCATCCACACAGCAGCGTGCGTTGACGCTTGGAGGTGGGCGTGTCTGAAGCTTGGGGATTTTTTTGCGAGCAACGCGACCAACAACCAATCACATGAATCTCCCGCCCCCGACATACAAAGCAATAGCAATGTTAAAACGAAGTAAACTGGATATAAAATCCCCAAACAGGCGAAAACCTACCAGTTTCACCCACTGTCTCTGCCACCTCCCTCCATGCCTCGCTCCTCCGGTTTGTATCCCGGGAGATGAACAGAGACTGATCATTCAGCACCGGGTGATTCACTACCACTATAATGAATTTTCCCTCAATTTTTTTGAATATGAGGAAATGACCTGCGTAGTCTCTCCCAGCATACACGCGGTTTGATTGGCTAGCGATTGTACTGGCCGATTTGAATAAACGGGATTTCATTGGCTGACGCCTCTGTCGAGGCGTCAAAAGTTGAACATTGCTCAACTTTTGACGCCAGCTACGCCAGCAACGCTCCACGTCGCTTTCCAAAATGCAGTTCGGCTAAAAGTGACGTCACCCCATTCAAAGTGAATGGGCAGAAGCGTTGGAAGCTTCAACGCACGCCGCTGTGTGGACGGGCCGTCCAACTCAGGACCACGAGGTGATGTTTTGAAGCTTTACTAAGCAAGCAGTGTGAAACTGAAAGAATACAGAAACAAGAGCAATTGTAAATATCAACTACATGACATAATAATTACATACATAGATAGATATCCAAGACGGCATGCAATTAGGTCAGTGCCAAAGTACAGATGCAATGTTTAGGCTATATTGCATATACAGCAAACAAAATGTCAGCTGGGATCAATGATCACAATAATGCACTCAAAGTAAAGATATATAATATAAACTGACACCATTAAACACATGGAACTTTCTTTATGCATTAACCGCACATTCAAGCTGCCACTGCTTTATCCCAGTCACACCAGAGTACTTAATTCTGTCTGTAAAATAAACAAGTGCTGTTTCTGACTTATGTGCCCTGCTGTGCAAAGAAGGTCTATACAGGATTAAAGTATACAGAAGTATTTATGGTAGACCTATGAATCTAGGCCACCAGGAGTGCAGGCCAAATGCGTTTCAAATGCATTTCAACAGTTTGAAATGTGGTGCTGACTAATGACACTTATGTAAGGCAGGGCAGGTTTATGTAATCCCTGTCACACACGGCAGGAAGAACAAAGAACAGATTTCCGGGTATCCTGTGTTTGCTTCTAATTTGGCTCCTGAGAGTTAAATATAGAAGTGTAATGCCATACATCTGCTATGTATAGGACTAATGACAGATCAAATGCTAGAATGCATAGCTACTCAGCTTAAAGATATAAAATAAATCATGGAGGATTATTGCTGACTTTCTGATAATAGGATCATTGGTTGGATCCTGACCCTCATCCAGATGAAGCTTGTATGACATCATGGTACAATCTGTGCAGACATATGATGCATGGCAGAGGCTAGATCCAATATTTACTACAAACTTATAAATTACATTTAAGCTCAAAGTCTTTTCCCCCAGTTGTCCGCTTAAATCCTTTTTACTTGAGTTTTTTTAATGTCACCCTTTCACAACATTTACATTCAGCTGGATCAGAATTGATTTCTTGTGGTTGTGCAGCAATCACTTTAGTGCATTTAAGGTAAACAGTCCCCTCCCCCAAGTTGCAGACCTCCTCGTCAATAATCTATAACCAAGACGTGACCTCTGCTCGTGACCCCGGCATGTGCATACAGTACACATCTGGAAAGACGTGATGTGTTTGAGAACTGAGTGTATAGGTCTGTAAACGTTCAGATATCTTAGTATGTGATTAAATTATTACTATGGACTGCAGCACCTTTCAAATGTTTGACACAGTGCTAAGCTTGGTTAACAAGTAATGAAACACCCATCACACTACATTACACATGACCTGGTTAACCTCTAGTTGTCATGTTGATTACTGGGGGGGAAGCATTTAAACAATATGTATGTGTGTCCTAGTTATTGAGTCAAAGGCATTTGATAAATTGTTCTATTGACCTATCAGACCTATGCAGTGTACTGATTTGACCAATTTAAACTATTGGACAGTAAAACCGTTGTTGGCCTTACACGAATAAGATGAATTCCTATTGAGTACTAGCACTGACTGCTTCTTTAGCTTAACCACCAGATACAACTCATGACTGATACCAATCCCCACTGCACACACACATACACACACACACACACACACACACACACACACACACTTCCGTTAAGGAGATTTAAGTAATCTAGGGAGTGATGTGTCGGCATAAGGTAAACAGTTTCTGAGATATCTTTACTGTCCCGCTGTGCTGAGGACTGTTTTACACGCGCAATAAACCTCTTGCCTTAATTACCCTGAGCCTTAAACACACAAACATTCGCAATCACACACAGTTCCTTACCATTTCTGCTGTGCACTTAACTGTGTGTAACATGTTTACACACCAACACACACCATTAGTTGCACTTCGTTTGTTATTGACAGCTGAGTGACCACATCTTTCAAACTCTTCTATAACCAGAGGCCCAAGGGTTCAGTGACAGGTCGCCTAGAAACCCTGACGACATCACCCACCTCCTGCGTGTGTGTTGTGTGCAAGTGTGTGTTTGTAGTCATGCCTGTAGGTGTCTTTGCAATGTGTGAGAGACAGAGAGAGGGCAGAGGAAGAGAGAGCGAATAAGTGAGTGATTGATTTTATTTGACACTGTGTAGGAAACATAAATAAAAAGACTGCAGGCGGGGAGGCCCGTCACTGAGAGCAGGGATGGCTGTCAAAACTCTGGTGACTTCACCGAGAGCTTTAAATCCCCTAAATCAGGACTCACAATGCACAACTTTTAAGCTCCAATTTACTGCAGAGTCTCCCAGTGGAGTCATGGTGCTAATTTAATGAAAAGCCACGCTTTGTAACAAATCTGCACCAATGCTCGTTTTTTAAACATCTAAACCAGCTTTCTGTGGGTGCAACAAGGTATAGTCCGCTTAGATTTGGTCATTTTGTTGTCTCTGCATCACTAATGTAACAGTTAACATAACCACCATGGTATAAGAGACGTCACTTGGAGAAACTCAAGTATTGCTGTGGCCCAATTCTAATAAATTGCTATAATTCATACTGTCACGATCTGTCTGCGTTGTGTTTTGTCTTGTCTAGATCTGTCTTTGGTTTTCTGTCTGCGTTGTGTTTTGTCTGGTTTAGATCTGTCTTTGGTTTTCTGTCTGCGTTGTGTTTTGTCTGGTTTAGATCTGTCTTTGGTTTTCTGTCTGCGTTTTGTCTTGTCTAGATCTGTCTTTGGTTTTCTGTCTGCGTTGTGTTTTGTCTGGTTTAGATCTGTCTTTGGTTTTCTGTCTGCGTTGTGTTTTGTCTTGTCTAGATCTGTCTTTGGTTTTCTGTCTGCGTTGTGTTTTGTCTTGATCTGTCTTTGGTTTTCTGTCTGCGTTGTGTTTTGTCTTGTCTAGATCTGTCTTTGGTTTTCTGTCTGCGTTGTGTTTTGTCTTGTCTAGATCTGTCTTTGGTTTTCTGTCTGCGTTGTGTTTTGTCTGGTTTAGATCTGTCTGTGGTTTTCTGTCTGCGTTGTGTTTTGTCTGGTTTAGATCTGTCTGTGGTTCCCTGTCGTTAGTTTCCCTGGTGTGTCTAATTTACCCGTTTGTGTTCACCTGGTGTCCCTGTGTTTTCTCCTCCCTCCTCACCTGTGTCTTGTTTGTATGATTAGTCTTGTGTGTATTTAAGTTCTGGTTTTTCTGTCTTTGTCGGTTCGTCTTGTGTAATGACTTGGTCTGTGGTGAGTGTTCTGTTCAGTCTTTGTTTATAGTTTAGCCTTGAAATAAAGGAGTTATTTTTGTCACTTTGATCTGCATTTGGGTCCTGCTTCCTGCGCACGCACACACACACACACACACACACACACACACACCGAGAACACCTTTGCAATGTGAACATTTCAACCATGTATCATTTTATTAAATCGTACTCTGCTGATCTGCCCTGACCAGAAGTTAAGATTGCTGCTGTTAGCTAGCTAGCTAGCAACGTTATCACGTTAGCAAATACTTGAAGACTTTTCAAATACAAATAAATGGTGGCCTCTTTTTCACAACAGTGTAGTTGTATGTTTATTAAAATCAAATACAAATGCATAACTTTGGTTTGTGCTGTGTTCACAACTGCTATCGTTGCTGGTCATGTGACTTCCTTTACTTAGCAAAGATGGCGATCGTTGTGTTGGAGTGTCCGGTTCAACTTTGTGACTGCTGTTGGCTCTTATCGGAGGAAAGCTCACCTTCTTTCTCACATTTACAAAGCATTTTAAATACGTTCTGTAGTTACACTTGTTATTTAGCTTTATTTGTAATGGTTAGTGTCAAACTATAGAGCGGAATATAAGGCAATGAAGGCTCAGGGATCACCGCAGGAATCCAGATTCAGCTCCCAGCAGCACTGCCTCACGCTTGGATGCAGTCGATGGTTGGAAGGACGCACACAAACATGTCACTGGTGCTGCACTAGTGGTTTAAACTGGTTGCATGTCTGTTAAGGAGTGGGGTAGAGAGCCTGAGGGACTAGTGTGGAATTTAATATCATGTCCTTGTGTATTTCCTTCTTCTCCAAAGAAAACATTTGAGATGTAAATTATATATTTGAATAGTTATAAAAGATACTCAATTTATTATCACTGTACTTATTTCTTTTAATGTATTAAACATACCAGAATCTCAACAGGGCTTTAAGCACTGCACAGGAAATTCTGATTCACTTGCATTGAGTCAGATACAAATGGTTAGCATTCTGGTGTCTTTGAAGCTAATGTAGGGCTACATGCAGTGGTTGGTTAGCGTAGCTACATAAGCACAAGACTGGAAACGGGTAAACAGTTAAAAAATTAACAAAACCAACTAACCTCACCAATAAAGATCACTAGTTAACACTGCTGTTTGTCTGGCAACATCACAGAGAAAAAAGACTCTTGGTAGTTACTACACCGTATCAAGAAATTGTCCGGTACTAGTCCCTTCGGTTTTTTAAAGGTCCCATGACATGGCCATTTCTACTGATCATAATTCCATTGTTGAGGTCTGCTAGAATAGATTTACATTGTTCAATTTTCCAAACTCACATTAGTTTCTCATACAGCATCTCTGTATAGTATGTGTATTCACTCTCTGTCCTAAACGGCTTGTTGGTGCTCCTGCCCCACCCTAGCCCACTGTGCTCTGATTGGTCAGCTCACACACTCTGGCCGTTTCTCAATCTCGAGGAAACTGGCTTCCAAGCCAATATTTCAATGATGCTATGTCATCAAGTGGCGCAGCAGGACCGTTCCAATGTCCAGCATACTTGCAATTCCAGCGAGGCCGCGTCCTTGGTTTGGGGGAAATTTCGAGGCTGCACATGGATAGACTTCTCGTCCTTAAAATCCCCACAATGCTTTGCGCACGGACGAATTTCCCCAAATCTGTGGCGGAAAATGTAAGGCGGGGCCTCTCATATGACGCACACTTGCTAGCCTGTTCCACTCTTCGTTTTCCAAATGCCTGGAAGGATTCTTGCCCAGCTTCTGAAGACATGTGCTACCAAGCAAGCGTACTCGCGATTGAGAAACACCCTCTGTTCTGATGAGTCCACCACCGTTACAGCGGAACATCAGTGATTATGTGTTACAATGGCATTTGTTAGCAACCAGGAAATGACACCAGTAAGGACAAACAGACGAGAATGCTGCGTGGGGTCTGGGTGCCGTGTTGGCGGGACATTGCGGGGCTCGCCGCTCCGCCCTTTGAGGCTCGAGGAGCGGACAGTGTGAGCTGTTTTACTGGTGTCGTTTCCTGGTTGCTGCGTGGGGTCTGCGAGACACCGTGGAACTCAGCCTGAGCACACAGTGTGTGCGGAAATCCGTGGCGCCGCGGCTGAGAAAAGATAAGGCTGAGTCTGTGTGAGGTGTGTGGCGCAGTGGGTTGTGCGTTGGTGTTGGGTGGGGTCACAGGTTTAAACCCCACTGCAGTCAGTATGTCGTTGTGTCCCTGGGCAAGACACTTCACCCCAAATTGCTCCTGTGGTGATTGTCCACAGTATTGTGTATGTAAGTCGCTTTGGATAAAAGCGTCTAACAAGTAATGAGGAGCTCCGCGGATTGGTCCATTTGGACCTGGGTATCGTTACGTCTCTATAGTCAGGAAGAAGAAAATGGAAAAAGAAAAATCTCCAACGAGGAATTCTGGGGCAGCATAGACAGGTATTTTCTGTGTTAGAGTTTTACTCGCTGCAGGGTGTACTTTGAGGGTTTGTGACTTTGCAGACCGTTTACATGCAAAAATAACACACAAGGGGACGGGTAATAACCAGAAAAGCATGTCATGGGACCTTTAATAGATTAAAGACACAAAAATATAACTAACTGTTTAACTTATTATTTGGTGGTAATGGATTTTGTAATCTTTTTACAGTGCCAGGTGGGCTCTTTCCCCTACTTCCAGACTTTATGCTAAGCTAAGCTAGGCTAGGCTAATCAGGTGACAAGTGTAGCTTCGTATTTGCCATTCAGACATCAGTGGTAGCAATATTCTCATCAATATGCTCAACATGAGAGCAGTTTCTGTAAGCATAATTCCAATTGTAAAAAAAATAATTATTAAGTAAGACCCCAAGGCGTGCAATTAAGGAAACAATAGTAAAAATAAGACGAATGATGTTCATACGAAATCCTTTTGCATTTGCAAGATACATTAAGAAGAAAAAATACCTCCAGCTAGATTACATTTTTAACACAGAGTACTATGAGATGTGAATTTCGATGACAAATGAACCCAGACTATGCGCTGCGTGTTTCCAGCTTCTCTCTCTCTCTCTCTCTCTCTCTCTCTCTCTCTCTCTCTCTCTCTCTCTCTCTCTCTCTCTCTCTCTCTCTCTCTCTCTCTTTCTCTTTCTCTCTCGCTCGCTCGTTTGGAATAATACATGTTTAACAGAGAGTTTATTTTGCAGGAAATTGTACTAGCAGTTTGGTGCCAGACAGAAAGACCATAAGACAAATTAAAACCACACAAAATACATGAAAGCACAGTTTATGGGATGGTGACACACACACACACACACACACACACACACACACAGTCAGTCTCACACACAGGGTCTCACACACCTGTCAGAGAGCTGTGTTTACCCACAGCAGGATCTCCATGAAGGACTGTTTTTCCTGGTAATTGGACCTGTGTGTGTGTGTGTGTGTGTGTGTGTGTGTGTGTGTGTGTGTGTGTGTGTGTGTGTGTGTGTGTGTGTGTGTGTGTGTGTGTGTGTGTGTGTGTGTGTGTGTGTGTGTGTGTGTGTGTGTGTGTGTGTGTGTGTGTGTGTGTGTGTGTGTGTGTGTGTGTGTGTGTGTGTGTGTGTGTGTGTGTGTGTGGCGGCATTTCCTTCTTCTCTTGTGAAAAATAAGAACAAAAAATGTTATTTAAAAATATTTCTTGATCATTTAATATCTAAAGGAGTATGTATGATGATGATGATTTAGAGTTGTTCTGAAACTACTAATGGCTCAATAACATTTGTTGTAGTTAAATGCTAAAAGTGTGGAGTTAATGTGTATTAAAGCCTATCAGAAAATCAGACACTCAAAGTGCAATATTTGAGAAGTTACTCCCACAAACTTTACATACTTCACTAATCTTTGCCTAATCTTGAGTATCTGAAGCAGAAAATCTATCCCCTCGGGCGCTCCGAGTTTAGAACGAGTGCCAGGAACTATTTCCTCCCAGGATCTCACTCTGCCTGTCCGGAAACTTCTCTTCGTGCCCCTCCTCCTCTGACTCATCCTCTTTTCGCTGACCAGAAGTTATCCCACAGTCCCACTTCTGTCCCGACAGTCCTCCTGACAATTGGCAACCGCCTGTCGCTCCCTCGTCTCCCCCTCCTTATTCCCTCCCTCTCCTCCCCCTCTGTTCCCTACCCCCCTTCCCTGGATCATATATTGTCAAGACATACTCTTCTGCTCAATTTATTCTTCCTCGCTCTGTCTGCATTGTATTTTTTTCAACATGATCACTTTCTAAGATATTTTAAACTGAGTATTTACTTTATTGTTACCAGCAAATGAGCCGAGTGTTTGTGGGAAATCTATTTCTACAGATCCTGATCAACACCAAGTCCAAGTCCTCCAGGGGTTAGTTCCACAAACTGGCATATTTGAGGACCATTATCAATCAATCAATCAATCAATCAATCAATCAATCAATGTTTATTTATATAGCCCAATATCACAAATGTTACATTTAGCTCAGTGGTCTTCACAGTGTGTACAGAATATCAGTATGACAATACGACACCCTCTGTCCTTAGACCCTCTGTCCTTATACCCTCACATCGTACAAGGAAAAACTTCCAGAGAAAACCCACAGTTTAAAGGGAAAATGGGAGAAACCTCAGGGAGAGCAACAGAGGAGGGATCCCTCTCCCAGGACGGACAGACGTGCAATAGATGCCGTGTGTAAATTGAAAAGATAATACATTTGTAACATAGGTAGACCAAATGTTTGGAAATGCATGTGTGTATAATAGGAAGATGAATCCACGAGGATATCCATCCAGGACCTATGATCCAGGACCACAGCCACGACTCAAGATCCAGGGCTCGCGATGCAGGACAGAGGAGCGCAGGATCATCCATGACTCCGGATCCCAGCGTAGATAGACACCAAAAAGAAAGAAATGTGGGGAAGCTGGGTTAATCGGAACATGAGAGTACACAGGTATAGACAGAGAGAAGGAAGAAGTAAGATGTCCCCCGACAAACTAAGCCTAGGGGCTGAATCTAATCAGCCCTATATAAGCTTTATCAAAAAGGAAGGTCTTAAGCGCACTCTTAAAAACGGATAGGGTGTCTGCCGCCATTATCAAAAGAAAATACAATAAAAACATGAATTTATTATTTTAAAATAACTAAACTTTAGGTTTGGTTAAATAAGGTAGACATATATTTTATTCAACATATTTATGAAGGTAGATATGGTGCAAAATGCGAGAGCGTGAAAACCTGATGTGAGCACTTGTAGAAAAAAAATCTGAGTTTGTGTGCATACATTTACACTTGTATAAAATATCCACATAACTGTGAACCAAATGTACACTTGTATAAAATATCCACGTAACTGTGAACCAAATGTACACTTGTAAAAAATATCCACGTAACTGTGAACCAAATTTGAAGTCACAGAAGAAAAAATGTTTTGTAGCTTGTATAAAAAAAATGAACTTAGTGATGAAATGTTCACTTGCAGAAAGATACATATTTTAAAAATATATTTTCCATTACAACTGCAACTTGAAGTGTAGCAAAAGTCAAGACCGCAGATTCGTCGATTCATACTGCCACAGAGCAGATTCGTCAAGTTGTAATGACTGATTTGAGAGTTTGTAATAAATAAAGTTGCCGTTATAATGGCAAATATATTTAAAAAATATGTATCTTTCTGCAAGTGAACATTTCATCACTAAGTTCATTTTTTTTATACAAGCTACAAAACTTTTTTTTTTCTTCTGTGACTTCAAATTTGGTTCACAGTTACGTGGATATTTTTTACAAGTGTACATTTGGTTCACAGTTACGTGGATATTTTATACAAGTGTACATTTGGTTCACAGTTACGTGGATATTTTATACAAGTGTAAATGTATGCACACAAACTCAGATTTTTTTTCTGCAAGTGCTCACATCAGGTTTTCACGCTCTCGCATTTTGCACCATATCTACCTTCATACATATTGGGGGTCCTTCTTAATTGCTTCAAAGTTTGCACACATTAAAACCATAAACAAAAATTTAAAAAGGAATTTAAAGGACAACATTCAATGGTGAAAAAAGACACACTTCCTGGGGTCTTCTACAACACACGTTGTTGTACGTTTTATTGCCTATTTACTAATACATTTACATCTTGTAGTTGCCTGATATCAGATAGAATCAGCTTGTTTCACTCAAAATGCTGAATTTCACCCTCTCTATAATGAGGAGGCTCATTGCAAAAACACTCCAGCTTATCGCCACACACAGAGTGAAATTATCAGCGTCTTCAAAGAGTTAGTGGTAACTAAAACACTAACAGACTGGGATATCAAATCCCAACTATGCTTTCTCTCGGTCACATTTTTAAACTCTCCAAAAGTTTTGAAGAAGGCCTCTGCACCTGTTTAGCAAATGTTTTCTCCCTGCCGTTGTTCTGCATACTCTGAAAAAGCCTTGTGATATTTTCTCGCATGGGTAATTAGTTAAATGGGCAGAATTATTCAAACTTAAGACGGAGCAGATGGCTTTTGCAAGTGCAATTCTGTGAATTTGCCCATCGGTGTTGGATCTCAAGAGCAACAGATTTGGAGAAAAAGGGGCATAAATCCTAAACTCCACTTGATCGCTAGTGTTTTTTTAGTCTTTTGGCCACTAGAGGTCAATGCAGCAGCCCACTGATTTATATTTATTGTGGGGACCAGCAGAGATTGTGACCGAATGATCCCAAATGTACAGGGAACGCCAATTTCTCCTTTTTATTCCAGACTACCTGCTTGTCTCCCTCACAAGAGTTCATTCAAGGGGAATTTACCCAGGGGCAACTTGTGGCCCCACGCAAAGTTATGTGATGGGGGGGGGGTTGCTAGTGGAGTTTGCGCTTCAGGGGCCTCATTTATAAAGGGATATACGCTCAAAAAATGGCGTACGCCAGTTTCTACGCAATGTTTGCGATTTATAAAATACTAACTTGACGGGAAAACGTGCGGTCCTCCACGCAAACTCTGACCCATGCGTACGCACTAAGCACAAAAACGGGAGAGACGAGAAACTCCGACACCGTTGGCAGAAGGAAGAATGGAGAGAAATATGTGGAAATAATACCATAAATAAAATGTTACCTCTCATTTATCAGATATGAAGAATTCATTTTCAAACATTGATTAAAGCCAATCTTAAAATGATTAAACAAACGCCTGTTTGAGACTCCTCAGTGCACACAAAAACATAACTTGGAGAAATAAATAAATACGGAAATGTTATTGATCACCCCTCGAATATGTTCTCTTGTTAAGAAATGTTTTCTCATAAATGATGCGGTAAGCATAAGGACATAATTACTTTCAACTGACGCCCTTTTCATTTCTATAGGTTGTAGATACGAGCATGGTTTTATATACTATCACGTTTAATCATGTTTTGTGCCATTCGCCAATAGTCTATTTGATAAGTCGCTCGTAAAACACAGGAGGTATGGAAGCTAAGAACACCTATGTGGTCAATTGTACAGCTAATATAACACAACACATTAGTTGTATTTCCTTTAACTGGTGGATTATGGTTGCTGATCGAAAGCTGGCCACAAACCACCAAATACAAACAAATAATTCAGATCCAGTCGTCATGACTCCACTCCGGAGGGATTCCCCGATCATTTCTTACAGTTTCTCATCAAGGGGGGGGTCTCCTGTCCCCGGTACAAACACACTGCCTGAGGAAGGCTATGTGTATTATTTTTTTGTCATTAACCTTTTTCGGACCATTTATTTATTTATTTTGGTGACGATCCGACCTCCATGCTGCTACTCTGGTTCAAACTGCATCCACCAAACAATATGATGTATCTCGACCTCCCCAAAATAACCACAATCTGACACGGTGTGAGATGTCTTTTTTAGCTGTTCTGTCGTCATTTCCTGCGATCTTCTCCATAAAGTCAGTCAAAATGAATGAATGGGCGTTTCTTTGACTATTTATGGGCAAATATGGGCGTTACGTGAAGCCCGCAAAAGCTGCGCCGCATTTCGAGTCGATTGTGATTTATAAAGGGAAACCGGCGTAGGAAGTGCCGTACGCACTTTCCTCGCCGGTACGCAATGTTTTGTGAATCGGAAAATGTCGGAACATTTCTGTACCTATTTTTTTTATTTCTACTACGTAAGCAACCTTCGTGAATCCTACGCACAGCGTTATAAATGAGGCCCCTGGTGAGGCTCCCACCGCAAGATTATCTGCGTGATCTGCGTGTAGGGAGGGGTGGCCCTGAATTGACCAATCAAGTTTAAACACTTTCAACTCAAACTAATGATTATTTATTTGTCTTTACAATATTGTGAGCTGCTTTAGTTTGACTCCTTGCAGTTCCCATCCACAGACTTTATTTCAATTTGATACCTTAAGTGAACTAAAGCCACATTTCATTTCAAGTCCATAAGATGTGTTCTCTACAATAAATGATGACATTATTATTTCAACAGTTTATATTCCACACTTTTAACAGAGATACGGTTGTTCTTGTAAACCAGCTTTTATTGATTTTATGATATTTATAGCATTTTTCTTCAAGAGCTTTAAGAGAAAAACTATAAAAAAGACAGAAATGTATGTTTTCTTTCAGTCAAACTATTGAAAGCATCATGAGGATATTTTTTGAGCAAATGTTATTGTTAAAACTCAAGGTTTCTTATAAGGTTTTTTTTTCTCCCAAAGGATAAAACATGTAGATTTGGATGCCCAGACTCAGACCTGCAATATCAGGAATGTTGTTTTATCTCCCTACCAAATGTTCAATGTCCCATCTGCAATGACTAACTGTGTACGGCAGGGGTGTCAAACTCAAGGCCCGGGGGCCAAATCCGGCCCGCCACTTAATTTTATGCGGCCCCACAAGAGCTTGCAAAGAACATAATACGTTTATTATAAGGTTCCGCTTTACAGAAGCACGTTGCCCATAAACTACATGTCCCACAATGCATCTCATTTTGTGACGTGCGCACTGAAGAGACTTGCAATTATTTTCCCAAGACTTCTGCTTTCAAACGTAGTTAATTATGAAGTTATCACCCTATCCGATAATAATCCAATGCAGAGGAAATAATACATTATTTTATATATTTATCCATGTATATTTATTTATATAATCTTAAAGTTACCACCGGCCCTTTGAGTGCAACCATAATTCTAACGTGGGCCGTGATGAAATTGAGTTTGACACCCGTGGTGTACGGGGTAATTCTGGTGCCCTGGGGTGATTTTTGCTGCCATCTGCATTGACGTCTGTTGTTTCGCAGAATTAGCGACTGACGCACCCACTGGATTACAAAGACTGCAGCACCAGCAGCATCATTGTGTAGATTAGATTAGATGATTAATGATCATCAGGACAACAATGGGCTGGAGCAGCAAATGTAAATCAAGGAGGGAAAATAACAATGTAAATACAAATATCCACAAATGGAAAACAAAGTCTCGCTTATCAGGAACATCTGGCAAACATTAATTCAGTCTTATCAAACAACGCTATTATTAACAGTACATATGTAATTTGGAATGGCTTGAAACAGAGTTCTGCTACATTGTGTGCATACAAAATGTTAAATGAACAACTTAATCAGGCATTACCAAAGTAGTTGCTTGTCACATCCTCATTTACGAAACAGTAGTCAACTATGTTCTGTTATCAATCATTTTAATATGACATTTGGCCCTTTTATTATGTCATGTAGTCCACAAATTAATGTTAGAAAATATACAAACATAACAGCAACAAAGGGGACGATATAAATGGAGGGACATACAGTATAGGCCATACGAGCGATATCCATTACACATTACGCCAGTCGAGGATTACGTAAAACATGTTTTCTTTAAGTTAGTTAAGGTATTCAAAAAACATTCTCCTTTTTCTTTTTACTTCCACGGTAATGAGTCGCAACTCAATCCATACCCCATAGAAAGAGAAAGCAGTGTTATCAAGCTCAAAGCGCACCATAGAGACATTCAGAAGACTTCTTTGTGTAGATCTAGTGCTTTATTCGCAGGTATAAAAGGGTTGAAAGGCTGGAGATATAAATAGGTAGTTTGCCTAACAATGTCAAGACAATAAAAGACAAAATTGGCCCGCTTGTCTTAGTTATCTAAAACCCATCCGTATAGGGATAAAGTTGCACGATTTGAAATCAAATCACCATATTTATTACAGATACTTAAAAGCTTTGCACAATTTTCTTTCTAGCCTCAAAAGGAAATATGTGTTGGCTTTAGCTTCTTCCAAAGATTATCAATAAACACTCAACAACTTCTTATCAAACAATATGCCGAAATGTCTTTGTCTTCTGTCATCACCTTCATCCAAAGACATGTATGGTATTCCAATTGCATATTAAAAACACTTTGTAGACTTTTATGGATAACTGGGGTGGTCCCAGTTGGAAGCACTCTCATGTTGTGTTGTTTGTTTGATTCTAGTAGTAATTAGTATTTACTGTAGTTGGTAGAGACTGATCTGAGGTCGGAAGGGTCGTTTTCTCGTAGCAGAGGCATCTTGTGAATTCAAACCAGCTGACACCAGTGCAGCGAGCTTCATTAAGTTCTCCTCACTGCATCAACATCTCCCCCTCCTCCTCCATCCAACATGTCCTCTCCACCCCTTCCCCCCTCACCAGCCTGTCTAGGAATCCCCTTTGATCAGTGATATGACAGCAGCTGCACTATGCGGCATCCCAGAAGCCCATCTATCAACTGACAAGTGCTCTTTCTCTACACACCCATTGGTAGATCTTACAGGAATGCTTCATGTTTAAGGGAGAGCAGCCTGTTGGTCCGTTAACAGCATAAACAACGGGACCATCCATTACAGTGAAGTACATACAAAGTTAATGGAAAGCTTGTGACAGACATTCATTGGCTTAATGTTGAAGAACTGCGATGTCAGGACGATTTATGACCTGTTTATCTTCATCCATGCCTCGCTTACATTTACCCAATCACTCAACGCAATGCACGGGGCGGCTGTGTCTCAGGTGGTCCAGCCCGCTTTTCATTAGCAGTTAAGTTGGTGGTTTGAAATGTCCTTGGGCAAGATGCTAAACCCCAGTAATGTGTTATTCTGCTCCGAGGTTAAAAGTGTCACATGTAGGCCGTACTAGAGGTCCTGTAGCTAACAATGCTATTTACACCCGGGTGTCCGTAGCTAACAAGCTCAAGGTTCAAGGTTCAAGGTTCTTTATTTGTCAAACAAACATAGCTACAGTGTAGTTATGTCGATGAAAATCTTGTGTCACAGGCTTCTCCAACAGAGCAACACAAAACACAGATACACAGAAAAATATAGTGCAAGTAAGTAGTAAATGCAAGAAGAGAAATAGTTTGAAATAGTGCAATAAGAGAGTCTATATGCAAGTCTTTGAAATATGATATATTATGTAAATAGATACATAATTTTTAAGTAGCAGCCAGATGAATATTGTGGATGTGGTTTCAACAGTTCAGGTGTTTAATAGTCTTTAATGCTATTTACACCCCAATGTCTGTAGCTAATAGGGGTGTAACGGTTCACAGAAGTCACGGTTCGGTTCGTACCTCGGTTTGTGGGTCACGGTTCGGTACGGGTTCGGTACAACAAGAAAAAGCAAAAAAAAGTCCCAAATGCATAATTCCAGGTTTGTTGTTATTTATGTTTGAACAGTAGTGCAAGTTTCATTTTAAAAATAAGGAATAATTAAAACAGTTAAAAACAAACCACAAACAGTACCACACACACTCAGATGGCCATATTATCTATAATGGCTGATGTCAAACAAAAAGGTTTCATCAAGCTGTAAAACTAAAAAGAATGTCTTGAAAATATTACATCATGAATAATAAGAAAGTGTTTCAAGAGCGCAAAGTCGTTGAAAAACATATGCCAAAAGCTTCCGTTATTTATTTTGATCTCACAGCTTTCATGTCTATTGGTTTAAACAGCGGGGATCAGCTGTTGAACTGCTGCTGTCTTTTGCCGGGCTCCGGTGATTGGCAAATGTGGGTGATGCCTTTTGATATGATTTAGCATGTTTGGCTTGTTTCCATTAGCATACCGCACCGCTGTCTATCAACGCCGACACACCGTCCTCGTCCGATCCACCACTCGCACACTTAATCGTTATTGTAGTCCACAGGGAACCCGAAATGTTCCCACACAGCTGATTTAAAAGAAGCAGGTGAGTTCTAGCTCCTGTGTGTTATCTGAACTCGCCATACTAACTTTTCTTCTTCTTGTATTTTGTTTATTTTGTTGTTGTGTTTCTTCTTGTTCTTCATTTGTTGTTTAAGGGCGGCTGGCAAACAGCTTTTAGGCGCAATACCGCCCCCTGGATTATATATAGTGTAGTGGATACTGCCCTGAATGACAGACTTTTTTCCCACTCGTAAAAAAAAGGTGTATTCGTCGTGTGACTGCGCGTGCCGAACCGTGACGTCCGAACCGTGACGGTACGGGACGAATACGGATACCGTTACACCCCTAGTAGCTAACAATGCTATTTACACCCGGGTGTCTGTAGCACCATGATGGCCAAAATTAACATATTTTACTGTGATTTAATTGTAATACACGTTTCAAAATGATGCCGAAGTAACAAAATACTGAGAACGGTTAGTAAAAGCCATGAATTAATGCTTTGACAAGTGTGCAGACAGACGGCAGGCGAAACACCTTTTATAATGCGTGTTTTCTGAATGGAGATCGGATCGATCAGGCTACGTCCACACTCACAACAACGTCCTAAAGACAGAAATAAAGCAGCGACTGTATTCGCCATGACACAGACAGTCTGTGTTTTTTTCATGTTTAACTTTTGTCCAGTTTCTGAACAGATATGAGGAGCTGTGAGCTAACAGCTAACGGCTGATATGTTGGTTTTCTGCTTCAACGTCAGTGGCTGAGATCCTCACTGCTGATTGGCTACCGCGAGAATGCCTCGTAAAATTTGACGCTCGAGTTGAAAAAATTGATTAAAGAGACTCGCGCGCACACACACACACACACACACTTCAAAGTATTGCTTGTTCATACAGTTGATTGTTTGAGCTTCACTGTGCACTGCTGAATGATGTATGTGCAGAGTTTGACCCTTGAAGGCTGTTTCTGAAAATGTAATATATGTGTTACATATTAATAGAATTTTAGATTTTGTTATTTGATTTCGGATTTGTGAATGGGATATGTAGTAGATAGAAAACATACCAAACACTAATTATTCAAAGTAAAGTATTACTAAGGAGGCATAGGCCTATATGATGATATAATGTTTGACATTATTGAGATTAAAAAGTGATTTGCTTTCCATGTCATTTGTGTGTTTTTCTTATCAGAAAATGAAGTTATTTATTTGTAAGCTCCAAATCCAAATGTTTCCCTCAATGGCCTTTGTGCCCTGGCATGTGGCCTTTGCGCCCTAAAAAAACGTGTGGCACCAAAGGCCAAATGGTCTTGCCCCTAAAATGACGAAATTCCAAGCCTGGTCTGTAGCTAACAATGCTATTTACACCCGGGTGTCCGTACTGTAGCTAACAATGCTATTTACACCCGGGTGTCCGTACTGTAGCTAACAATGTTATTTGCACCTGGGCTACACATTAGATACTGTTTTGGATGTATAGGTATTTATGGAAATGTTTCTTTGATAACTTCATTCCATTGTGCTGCTGCGTCAAATTGTAATTCCCCTGGCGGATGTATAAAGGCACATCTTATCTTAAGCACTGTATCGATTTACACCCGGGTGTTGTACTGTATGCATCTCTTCTTGCTCTTTCTACGATAGCTTGGTAAGGTTACCTGAACGTCAGGGACAAAAAACACCTCTTTTTATATTGTGAACACCGGCGCGCCCGGAGCTGCAACAGGCGTCTCATCTGGCGCACCTTCGCCGCTTGGTGAGCCCCGGGCGCAGCGGTAAACGCAATGAAGCGAACATGGTTCATTTGCACATAACATTACCGTCTATGGTTATTATATGGCAAAGTTTCCAAGTAATATTAAACTTGGCTAAATTAGCTGCGTTAGCTAATCTTAGAAGAAGTCTATGTATTGGACCATTTCATTTGAATTATACAAACAGTGATAAAACATAACTTTGTTGGAAAGGGTATATTTTGTGTTTAATGTATCTTACTTTTTATATTTGTATAATTATTAAAGATGTTGCGCGCCTCTGGACTGTCGTGAATCCCCCTGTTGAGCGTAAGCGTCTCGCTTTACGGCATGAAGTGACGATGTTTATGTTCTTTTTGGGGTGGGTGTTAATAGCCGAATAGCTGCCGTGTGTCTATTTTCACCCGGGTGCAAATAGACACTCCGTTTAAAATATCATAGTATTTTCAGCAGTTAACTCAATATCAATATTGTGACAATACGGTAGTGTTGACTATTGCGTGTTTGCACAATGAGATTAATTTGTTTATTATAAGTTGATGGGAAAGGGCAAATAAAAGAACCGGTTTTCAGTCAGGTCAGTTCAGAAACTTTACCATAGTCTTTAAAATCAGGAAAAGACAACACTTGTGCCATAACGATATCCAAAATCTAAGATGAAATCGAGTCTTGTATAGTCCTATGGCAAACAAGTTAAGTGTTCATCCTAACAGCCTTTTTTCTATTTAAGTTAGCCATAGCAAACACGAATATATCTCATGATCATCATGAACTCAGTGTGGCTTGTCATTTCTTTATCTAAATGTCAAAAGTGAAAAATCATTGGCAGGAATTTCCTGTTGAGAGCATCCACTGTCATGACATGTCCATACATCACCTACATTTTCTGTAAATGCCAAACAATATTCTATCAAGTATAAACATCAAATCTCAAAATAAAATCATAACCCCAGATTACAGCGTCCAAGCCAGATAGAAGAAGCCCTTTGATTGGTTAGCTGTATGGGAAGGTGATTATCATTGGGTTATGTGTAGTTCAAATGACTACGGCCCGTCCACACTACAGCTTCTACAGCTTCAAAAACGGTTTCCAACGCCTCTGCCCATTCACTTTGAATGGGGTGACGTCACTTTTCACCGAACTGCATTGTGGGAAGCAGAGCGGAGCTTTCCTGGCGTGTCAGGCTGCAAAAGTTGAGCAATGTTCAACTTTTGAAGCTTCTGAAGCTTTCGGTGGAAGCGTCAGCCAATCAAATAATATGCCAGTACAAGCGCTAGCCCATCAAACCGCTGCTTGTGTGTCAGGGGCGGGAGATTCATGTGATTGGTTGTTGGTCGAGTTTCAGACACGCCGAGCTCCAAGCTTTTTTTGAAGCTGTAGTGTGGACGGGCCGTAAGCATTGCCAACCTTACAACCTCAGGGTCGGGACTGTGTGTGAGTGTGTGTGTTGGATCAGTATCAGCAGGTCGTTCTCCTGCCAGGCCTGTATTCAGATTGGATCACACCACTGGACAGTAATCCTTATTTGATGAACATATGTTTTAATCCCACATCTACCCGACCCACTCACCGACCTGTAAACAACATGTTTTGACCATTTGGAGAGAAAAAAGAACAATAACAACAAAGGAAAAAGAAAAACTGACCAAGGCTTTCTGTCGAAGATATGGAGGAAGAGGGGAATAGCGAGAAACTGATGGAGTGGGATTTGCCACTGGGAGACTGAGAGATGTGGGGGCGGGGGGGGATTAGCCATGAGAAGCTGGCAGGACCTTTTGGCCTCACACACTCCGTCTCTCTCACACACACGCACACACTTACAGTCCAGGAAACGGATTAGCAAGCGAGGTTGTGTAGAGGCATAGCGGATGAAATGGTGATTCACCGTTTCTGTACAAAGAGCTGTGTGTGTGTGTGTGTGTGTGGTGTGTGTTGTGTGTGTGTGTGTGTGTGTGTGTGTGCTGTGTGTGTGTGTGTGTGTGTGTGTGTGTGTGTGTGTGTGTGTGTGTGTGTGTGTGTGTGTGTGTGTGTGTGTGTGTGTTGTGTGTGTGTGTGTGTGTGTGTGTGTGTGTGTGTGTGTGTGTGTGTGTGTGTGTGTGTGTGTGTGTGTGTGTGTGACTTTCTCATTAGCGAGAGCAGTGAGGCTAGCTCCATGAAGGCGATGCTGCCACAGACCTTGTTATGAAGCCTCTCCTCTAACTTCATGATCCTCGGACTACACAAACTCACGTCGTACACACACAGGAACATGTACTTCCTCGTGCACACACAACGTCACAAACGCATGCTTTAGGTTGTAGCAGAGGGATGATTTTTGACACTTAGACCCAATAAGCCATATTAGCTGGACTTAAGGTCCCCCACACGTGTATTTGTGTTTTGTTGTGTGTGAGTGTGTGTGTGTGTGTGTGTGTGTGTTATCGTGACAGAGAGGCGGATGATGAAACTAAGCTGAAAGTCTGGTGAAGCAGCCGGAGCAGAAAGACGAGAGGCAGCATTTCCTGTCAGAACGCTGTGGTTTGCAACTTTTAGCCCGGTATTGACTTTTTAATTGCCATCCATTATGTGGTTGATTACATAAAGCCTACTTTACTTTAGTTTCAAATGTCTACAAAGTGGTATTAGATTCATTCTGCCTTTTATGGATTTGTTTGTCTTTTTGTTGTAACTTAGAAGGGAAGGCAAGTTGAATGGAAGGATAGACAGACTTCAAATCAAAGACCAGGTTTAAGATGACAATTTATTAAAATGTCCCTCGATGTTTGGGTTTAATATTCAGCAAAATATTTTTGATTTAAGTCCTGCTTTGGGCCGGGTTTGATTTTTGCCTTAAATTGTCATTATAGTTAAGACTTCAGCAACACTCTTTAACATTCTTTAATAACTCTGTGTTGTGCCGTGAATCACAACTGTTATTTAAAGCTATAATAATGTTTATCGCCTAATATCATCTATTTTAATTTGGTTGTCAATCCTACAAGAAAGAGTTAAACTTTATGCTTGTTTTTGCTTCAGATTTCTGCTCTGTAACAAATAAGCATTTACCAACAGTTCTGTACAAATGTATTGACACAATTACCATGTTTTTGAAAGCTGGTTCTATTTTTTATTTATACAGGTGTAAAATCTCATTTTCAAGAGAGACCTGTCTCACTACCACACAAAGTTACAGACAGACAGGACACTAAACACAGAGGCAACACTAAAATACGTAGTCATTGAAATCCATATACAGTAGTCAGATATAGCAGGTGCAAACACCCACACATGATTTCTCCAGCTTTTTTTAAATTAGTTTAAAATCCTTGATGGGTATCAAAGTGGTCAGCTTCAGTTCCTGCTGAAGGGGCAGAGTATGATATGGCTTAAGGTTAATTCATGCATTTTGGATTCAGATTTGTATACACAAAACTATATTCATCTAAAATCATTAAGGTGTACATTGTTTTGGTTTAAAGCTAAATTTGTTGTTTTAAAAGATAAATGTTATAGGGAGCCTATTAAAGTGACATTCTGAATTTGCTCCTTCTACCAATTATATTGTGAGTTGACATTTCAGGTTGTAGCTGATCACCTGTAGGTTAAAGTGTGAAAGATGGCCAAACAGACGACACAGCAGTAGATTACATTGGCTAATTGACAGCCTCAGCTGCCAGGAGTAGACTCAGCCAGTCAACGTTTTTATTAAATGCTCTGGGCGAGATGAACAAATGATAAATTAATGAAAACAACGTTCATTTTAATAAATCATGTTTTGTATCCGCCGTAGTAGAGTGGTGCACGAATGAGTCCTAAACCTCGGAAGTGAGGTAGCACTTTTGGGCTCTCTCGTCTTGAAGTCAACGATTTCTGGTTACATTTTCACGATTTCTTTCTCCGACATTAAATACATCAGATACATTGTTAGGTTTTGCTAACAAGTCTCTAAAGGTGACTTCGGCATGATACTTAACGTCATCATGCCGAACAGTAGCTTAATATGTGGAAATGAATCTTGCTCGGCAAACATTTGAAAAATCCCGTTGCTTTTTGCTGAGGGACTTCCTTTTGATGCTAACTTCGTATTCAGGTTTAAGTTAGGTAGCAGGAGGGATGACATAAACCAGGCAATTTATTCTTTCTGTGACTCTGAGACATGAGGCTGGTGACAGACAAGTACACACAAATGAACACACACACGTACATGCTGACTGGTGGCAATGACTGGTCCAGATGGTAGGAGAGCAGGCGGACGGATAATGTGAGGGAGCTGATGGGAGGGGGGGGGCCCTCAGCTGGGGCGAGAGGGTTAAATATTTCTGATTGGAATCCACAGCTGCACACACACACACACACACACACACACACACACACATGCATGCATGCATCGTCACACAGCTGAGTATGTGAGGACTGCACAGAAGTTTCTGGAAGTGTAGTGAGACTTGACAGAGTTGTGTGACTCAGCAGTGGGAGTTTGCTTCCTCCTGTCTGTCTGTCTGATTAAAAAAATAAAATACCTCTCATTTCTATTTCCTTCTCTCTCCCTCTTTGTCCCCATTTCGTCATCTCACCTTTATTATTGCATCTCTGTTCAGCTCGCACTCACCCGCAGCACCACACTCTTATTTTTTACCGTCTTCCTCTCATTTTGTGTCTATCTCTCAGCAGGAGCTCCTAATGTGACAGACTGTGCAGACTCTTTCCCAACAGTTTCTGACACACTCAATGGAGTGTAAAGTCGAGCCGAAACACGGTGATGCGTTTGAGAGACAGATGGTAAGTGAGTGAAGGTAAACCCACCTCAAGCATTTCACCTGCACATGTTGTATGATGGGGTTTAATCACCAATTTAACTTACTTAATCTGTATCATACATTTATGGTATGAAATAAATGTGTTTTTATTAGGGATGTAACGATACCAAAAACTCACGGTGCGATAATATCGTGATAAAAATTCCACGGTACGATATTTATCGCGATATTGAAAAATAAAGAAACGTTTTTTTATTTTTTTTATTTTCTTTATTAAATAATACATCTGATTTGTACATCATTTTAGTAGGATAGTAGTATTTCAAAGTGTCAACAATATAATAATCAGACCCTGCAATAGAATAAATCAAGTTTCACTTTAGTTTTTCAAGTAACTCAACTCTAACTCACTCACTCACTCGCTCGCTCGCTCACTCACTCACTCACTCACTCACTCACTCACTCACTCACTCACTCACTCACTCACTCAGCATCATCAAGGTTATCTTTTAGGAATATGAGCATGTCCACATTTCCAGGTAGAAGCTGGGATGTTTGGGCGTTTACAAAATCCCCTGCTGTGGAAAAAACTCTCTTGCTTGGTACTGATGTTGCTGGGACAGAGAGATATGCTTTGGCCATGGGTAACAGTAGTGGGTCAAACTGTGCATTGTCTCTCCACCACTTCAAAAACAATACAGTTGTTGCCAAGAAGGTGAGGCTTATTGACAGAGATATAAATATACTGTTGGTACTTGTCAATGTCTCTAGGTGTGTACATGTAGCCCTGTAAATACGTATAATAATGTTGTTTTATGTTCATGTTGTAACCTACTTGCTGCCATGTTGGACAGGTCTCCCTTGAAAAAGAGATCGATGATCTCAATGGGACCATCTGGTTAAATAAAGGTTTAAAAAGAAAAAAATATTTAAAAAAAGAAACATTATTAATTTTTTTTTTTTTCATCGCGGTAGATTTTGTCAGTCTCACGACGGTATTGAGATTACCGCGATATTCGATATATCGTTACATCCCTAGTTTTATCCTGCTCTATTGCACCTTTTATAATATAAATAAAATGGAGAAACCATCATGACACCAAATGTCCCCAGGGGATTAATAAAATATCATGATTCTGAAATATGATAGGGAAACTATGGAGGACATTTATTTATTTATACTTATGTCATGTTCCGTCCTCCATAGGAAACAAACACTATGTAATATTTAGTGTAAAGTGTTTGATTGACAGTACGTTTTACATGCAGCCATTAGGGGGACTGTTGCTTTCTTTGTGATTGTCCATATATACGTGTTAATATAATGTCACGCAGACGGCTGCCAGATGCTGTTGGACAGTAACACTTCATAATCCAGATGTTACTTTCATTACTGCTGCCATGACACATCATTATCGCTCTCTCAATGTATGTGTGTGTGTGTTCACTACCCTCTCTCTTCACCTTAGTCTCCCTCCATCCCACTTTCTCTTTGTTTACCTCTCTATTGACTCCCTCCTCTGTTTTAGCTTCATCCTCTCTGTCTCTCTCGGAGCCGGTTTGAAGTCTACCAGTAGGGGAGTATGTGTGGGTGAGGACGCCCTGCAACCTGCAGGTCTTTGTATTGAAAATGAGTTTTATATTTTTCAAGAGGCCAGCAGGTAGTCACTGCCGGTGTGTGTGTGTGTGTGTGTGTGTGTATTCTTTTTATTTTTCATTAGATGAAAGCAGAGAGGGTGCAGACACAACAGAATAACAGCACAGAGGAAACTGCTCCACATGTACATGGAGACGTTCAGACTTGTCAGTCTTCGCTATTAAAATGCCCAGGCATTTTAATATGACATCACATATCACAATTTGGTGCTCCAATAAACAACCTAATAATGTATTCATGAGAAAGTTGCTCTCCGACTGGCATGCTTGCATAAGAGAGGTTAATTTGAATTAAATCATGTATTATTTTAACAAGGAAAATACAGATAAACATTGTAATGTATAGGTGTCTAAAGCTAATTTACAGACCCTGTTATTGTTAGGCTTTTAAATTCATAATAAACAGATAAATGGATACAACAGATGAGGATAAAAAGGAAAAAACAGGTGAACACACTTCATGTATTTATTGTACATGCCTGTGCATGAATTCACATGAACATATGTTTGTAGGCGTGCATCTATGTGACTGGTAAATGAATTATGTTGGTGCTAAAGCAATTGTATCGGTTTTGAATTGTTACCAGATGTGGAAGAAATACTCGTATCTTGATCTTAAGTGAAAAAACAATATTTCCATCTGAGATATAGTGGAGTATGTGAAGTAGTATAAAATATAAAAAACATATAAAGAATACCAAATTGACATGAGTAGTGCTTTAGTAAACGTACAGTTACATTACACCACTGGGTTTATGCTGTCTTTGAACACAACACTGCATTTTATCTTTGGTTTCATCCGTAGCAAACATTTTATTTTTCTAGGCAGACATCTGTGAGGTGAAGATGCAGCTCTAAGCTTTGTAAAAATAATGTTTCAATTTTTCCCTTTGAGGTTAGTGCGACCCATTCACAGAGCATTGTAAAGAGTGCTGTGCTTACGAATTTATGTGCACTGCTTCTGTCACATTTATAAGAGCACAGTGTGCATGGTTGTGTTTTCTAAATCTCAATCTCTGTGAAATTGGGCATGTGAGCACAAGCCCGCTTCCCACTCTCGGGTATCATAAGAAATGGATGTAGACATGCCTGGAATCAACACCTGTTTTGGGGTGTGTTGAACACGTACATTTTCGTAGATAAAGATATAGGACAATGGCTTGTCAACCTCTGCTGACCACAGTGATCAAATTCATCAAATGCTGTTTTGTTTGTAAACCGCTGATTATATGGTTCAGTTCCCGTGTGGCCACCAATTATTTGTGTGATTTATAATGGTCTCCTCTTGAATCAATTTCATTTGTAATGTCAAGTGCTGCTACAACCCTACAAAATATACCAACCCCTAACTATGTGTGGTTGCACTCACACCAACATTACAAACAGCAATATTTCAATCGAATGGACATTTCCTTATTTGCTCACAACTGCAGAACAACATCTGGGTAACATTTTTGTGAACATTTAAGTGAATTTGCGCACTTTACAATTATGAATTGTCTTAACAGAACTGGCCTTTTGAGAGGGAAAAGAGCTCAAAGCTTAGCGGTGTTATGGCTAGCTAGCACTATCATGCCCCCAGCTAGCTAACATGTTACCATTTAGCTAGCAAGGTTTGCCCTCTGAAGTTATTTCACTCAGCTTCAAGCAGCTTTTTTACGTAGCACATACAAAATATCCACAAGCATGCCAAATAAACAAACTACATGATTGAGCATTGACACACACATGTTCAGTCATTTTGTATTTGTGTCTATTTAGTGTGTAGTGGGTTATGCTATGACTATCTTCCCAGCTGGCTAGTATGTTACCGTTTTTAGCTAGCCAGCATCAATAGTTAATTTGCCTCCCTGCTTCCAGCACCTCGTATAAGCAGCAGATACAAAATGTCCTCAAGCATTTAGATAAACAAAGGCTTAATGTGACTTAACATTGACACACATGCTTAAAAGATAACATATTTACATGCTAAATGAGCAGCAGATGATGCGTGTACACAGGCAGTATGTAGATGAAAGCGTGCAGCCTGTTATTTTTTTCATCACACACACACACACACACACACTCAGACACACAGGTGTCTTTCACATGTCAACATGTATGATTGTGCTGCATGCTTCAGTGCGCTGTGAAGCATGACAGGTTTTCTTCCATCTGTGATGCTGCTCCATAGGTTGCTGTGCTGGCTTTGTGTGTGATTATGTAACGGTTTCTTCTGTTCCTGTTGTGGTTATGATGGCTCACGTTTTTTTTCTCTCCTTTTCCCCATACCCTAATTAAAATGATTATATTGGCATGCAGCTAGAAAGAGAGATGATTAAAAACACGTTTCTTTCATTCTTTTTTTCTCTCTCTATCACTAACCACGCCACTCTCCCTTTCTCAGTGCTGCGTTTGACACTGTTGACCACAACATATTACTAGACCGACTAGAAAACTGGGTGGGACTTTCGGAAACAGTTCTAAATTGGTTTGAATCCAACTTAAAGGACAGAAACAAACTTTGTTTCTATAGGTAAATACACATCTGAGTTGACAAATATGACATGTGAGGTTCCTCAAGGCTCCATCTTGGGGCCTCTTCTCTACATGCTACCACTGGCTCAGATAATGAAAAACAACAAAATAAGTTACCATAGCTATGCAGATGACACACAAATGTACGTAACAATTTCACCAGGAGACTATGCTCTAATTCAAACACTGAGTAAGTGCATTGAACAAATCAATGACTGGATGTGTCAGAACTTTCTCCAATTAAAAAAGATAAAACTGAGGTAATGGTTTTTGGAGCCAAGGCAGAACGTATACAAGTTAGCGCTGAGCTTCAGTCTGCAATGTTCAAAACAACAGATAAAGCCAGAAATCTAGGTGTAGTCATGGACTCTGACCTGAGTTTCAACAGTCACATTAAAACTGTTACTAAATCAGCCTACTATCACCTAAAGAATATATCTAGGATTAAAAGACTAATGTCACAGCAGGATTTGGAAAAACTTGTCCATGCTTTTATCTTCAGTAGACTGGACTACTGCAATGGTGTCTTCACAGGTCTCACTAAAACATCTATTAGGAAGCTGCAGCTGATTCAGAACGCCGCTGCTCGAGTCCTCACTAACACTAAGAAAGTGGATCACATCACTCCAGTTCTGAAGTCTTTACACTGGCTTCCTGTGTGTCAAAGAATAGATTTCAAAATACTGCTGCTGGTTTATAAAGCACTGAATGGTTTAGGCCCAAAATACATTTCTGACCTCCTGCTAAATTATGAACCATCCAGATCTCTCAGGTCTTCAGGGACTGGTCAGCTTTCTCAAATCAAATCAAGTTTTATTTATATAGCACATTTATAAACGATTTTTGGTCGAGCCAAAGTGCTGTACATATAATAAAAATAGCCTACAGTAGAGACACTTTACAGCAAATACAACAGCACAGATTGTTCAGAATATCAGTATGAGAAAAAAAAACGACACACTCTGTCCTTAGACCCTCTGTCCTTAGACCCTCACATCGTACAAGGCAAAACTTCCAGAGAAAACCCACAGTTTAAAGGGAACATGGGAGAAACCTCAGGGAGAGCAACAGAGGAGGGATCCCTCTCCCAGGACGGACAGACGTGCAATAGATGCCGTGTATAAATCGAAGAAATAATACATTTTACAGCATAGGTAGCATAGCATAGTTCTATCCCCAGAGTCAGAACTAAACATGGAGAAGCAGCGTTCAGTTATTATGCTCCAAATATCTGGAACAAACTCCCAGAAACCTGCAGGTCTGCTGCAACTCTGACAACTTTTAAATCCAGACTAAAGACTTTTCTTTTTGCCGCTGCTTTTAATTGAACTATTCATATCTTAGACTGCACTGTAACTTTTATCCATGTACTTTTTCTTTTAATGTTTATTTTATTAGCTTTTCTTTTTAATGACTGATTTTAAATGCCATTTTCCTAATGTCTTTCGTTTTTTGTAAAGCACTTTGAATTGCCTTGTGTTGAAAAGTGCTATATAAATAAACTTGCCTTGCCTTTCACTTTGTTATATATCCGGGTGTACTTTTCTTAGATTTCAATTATACATCAAGAATATGCATATTTCAGAAGCTTTGAGCAATACACTCGTGACACGCACTGCACATGTACAGCAGATAAGTGCCTGTGTTGCTGCAGGGGGAAGCCCCTCTGAAGGAAGACTTGCAAGGGTGTCCCCCTCCTCACAATACGTCAGCGGGCATGTAATAAGAAGAGTCAATTCCCCAGAGATAAGCGAAGAGAGAAATATATGCGGGGGTGGATGGACAGTGCAACGAGCTTAGATTGATCACAGGAAAAGGTGCAATAGAGTAGGAGAAAAACAGACAGAAAGAACTGTTCGCTTAGTTTGTTGTTTTTATTCATTACTTTGGAAGCGTTTTTGATGTGTAATGTTTCCGCTGATTCTCAAGAGATCGCTTGTCAATCAGACGGTGCGAACAGGACTCAGATATGACTTTCCTTGCGGTTTTATCAAAGACGTTTTTTGTAGATGCTGTGGTTTTCTTTGTCTGTTTAGCCATTTATGCTCTTGCTGCTCCCACCCCCCTTTTCCATGATGTAATGCACCATACATTGAGTGATTAATGAAGCATAAACCAAGCAAAATGCTTCCAAAATCCTTCTCGAAGATTTTATGAACTTTATAGCGGGCTATATTTAATATAAATATTAAGAACAAGTGGCAAAGGGTTTTAAATGACTTCTTATCCTGCAAAATCCTACCCAGTAGGCTATAGGATCGAGAAATGGTCGCTGATGGTAAGGAGATGAGAAAAGCAGGAAAAGGCTGGATGATGAAAGCGTAGGAGTCAGAGTGGAGGGGATGGGGGGGGATGGGTAAGCGTTTGGGACGGCCAAGGAATGGAAGGCTGACTGAGGACTATTGATTTAGACTGTTGGCCACGCGTATTGTATAACTAAATTAAATCAGTGAAGATAGATGTTTTTTTTCTGTTATTTGTACCCTTCTGGATTTTGTGACCAATGTATTGTCCACATAATAGATTTAAAATAATCAGTAAAGTTACAAGCTCGGGACTTTGTTGTGTAATAAAAGGCAAGCGGACAAAATCTGATATTTTCCCTGAGGTAGAATCTGCTGCTGAGTTTGGGTAAACTAAGAAAATCTGACTTTGTGGCTTTCCTACACTCAGCTGAACGTGGTGTGAAACTGGAGCCAGCATTAGCAGAAGTCCTCATGGGAGCCATTTTGGGGCCAAGCCTTTGGTAATAAGGATCCAAGCTCCAACTCTGAACATGACTGAGAGGACGGGGGTGGGGACAGGACAGGTGGGAGAGACAGACAGGTGTTGAGGAGCTTTTGCTCACAGCTGAGAATGAATGGACACACACGAACATCAACATATCCTTGAACTCTTGTAACGACTTCAGCAGGTCCTGATGTTATTAGTTTAGACGACATACTTGTACTATACTTTGAGTATTTACATTTTCTGCCATTTGGTACTTCTAGTTCTCTAATTTTAAGAGGGAAATATTACGCTTTTTCTAAAATGATTTAACACGTTCAGACACTATACAAATACACACATGGTGCTTGTATGATACGATACAGTACTCTGCTAATTATACTAAGTATTGAAACAGGTTCAAGCAGACAAACAAGATTAAAATGCCCTTAATGTAATTGTTTGTGATAAAAACAACATAAAACTGTTGAATAATAATATATTACTTTAAAAAGAGACCATACTGCATAATGAGTACTTTTTATATACAGTAACATTTTGAATTCAGGACTTTACACTTTTCTTGGAGTATTTCCAGGGCATAGTATTTTCAATTTTAACAAAAGTAAAGGACCCTGATCACGTTTTCCTCTTTGCATAAAACAGGAACGTTTGATTTGTCTTCAGAAGACTCATTTAAACCGTTTCTGTATTGGGCCCTCCATAAGAAAACTCTCTCTCTTTCTAACGCGGCATGACCAACACAAAGCTAACTATCATCCTTTCTAAAAAACGTTCCATTAAACTAAGTTCGCCACTTTTGAACAGAACCCGCGAGTGTCCCCATTGTCCCTTCACGACTTGAAACGACTCTTTAATTGGCTTTTGGGGGCACGGCTCCGCTGCCAAGGGTCCTGAAGGAGAACATCAACCTTTTGGCAAATTATTATTTTAATCAGCTTAGCCTTGTGCGACGGGAAGGTTGGCAGCTCCATCGCATTTGTGTGCCCAGCGTTTATTCGGTGTGTGCAGCGTGGCTGATGCTTCACAGTGATCTGTGAACTGCACAACAGCTCCAGGGCAATGCTTTTCAATAAAGCCTGCATCAGTGGCAGTGTGTTTACAGCCAATCCTACCGTATTATGTATGATTAATAAAAGAGGACATTGGCTAAGACGTCGGTTGACTGAACTTTTAACATAACAGAGAGATCTTTGAGTAGAAGTTGCGACCAAACGTTTGCTATCTTTGATTATAAATGAGATCACATCATTTTATTATTTTTTGGCCCCTTTTTAGGTGAAAACATTCGCTGTCATTTGATTGGCAGTAAATTCTTAGGTTTTCATCAAATGTTTCATTCTAGGTTTTATGACGACTACAAATTACGAATCCATTTTAATCTACAAGGAGACAAATTACAAAGGTCAGATAGCCAAACATGACATAATGTCATTGGAGATAGATGACCGGCGTCGATTTATGGTTGAATTTAAATCAATAGGGGATCAAAGTCCGGTCAGTGTGCCAGTGGACGAGTGGCAGTCAGCAGGTTTACACTTAAACTGGGTTTCAGTGTTTTGCAATACATATATCCACTACTTTGATTTTTAACATTTCAACTATTTACTTAGACGATTGACGTGAATGTCATTAGCATCATAGTGAAGCTGTGATGAAGTGTTGGCCATAGACATACATTGGCTGATTTAGCAGGCAGTGACGCTGCTCTCATCTCTGGTGTGTGTTGTTTATTTACCAGCTGAAAACTAAACAAGCTACTCTCAACATTCTGTTTCCATAGTAACAAACTGACACTGTCGAACTGTCACTGTGTTAGTGTGGATGTAAAACAGCACAGAAGAAGCACAAAAGTAGTTTGCTATAGTTTGTAACCACAGACCATGGTGAATACTGTCCCTAGAGACAAGGGGCTGGAAATCAATGGAGAAACTGAGGACTGGAAGTCAAATTAGGGGAAACTCACAGTGTGTCTTGGAGAGCCCTGAAATTCCATATATGGTCAGATTCAGCTGAAATGTCTACTTTCCTCGTGTTTTTCACCAAGTCAAACTATTGCCATTTTGGAACAGACCTACAGTATACAAATAGTATCTTCCTAAATGTTGCATCATTCTGTGTTAGATAGATGGATAATAAAATAGATACTTTATTAATCCCAAATCGGGGAACGTTACATTGTAAAGCAGATGTTAGCCCCATTGAACTCTCGAAAATCTAAATATTAACCCAGTTAATAAATCGCTAGTGTCATTTGAACAACCAGTTATTGTGCCACATGCAGACTTGAGGCCAAGTACAGCAGGATCAGCATAGCATAGATTATATTTTTCATATGCCTCTGTATGTATGTGCACAAAGATTAAGGGATTACAATTTGGCCTTTCAACCATTATGCACCCTTTCTGTCTGCATATGTGTAGACTTTGCTCAAGGATTTAGTCTAAGTTTGAAGAAGAAATTGGTATAAAAATGTAATCGTCATCCTGCCCTCACAAAATATAGAGAAACGAAGCATTGATGCTGTGAAAATAAAGTTTAATCAGGACGGGGACAATTAATATTTTAGTAGTATAATGTGTCTTAATAAATAATAAGTGAGATCAACTAGTAATCATTTTCAAACCACGGTTATTTTACAACTGATGGACACTTTAATATTTATTGGACCGATAAGATACACAGTATTGTTGTATCTGCTTTTCATCAAATATCATTACATCGAAAATATCAATCAAGACACTGCCAAACATTTTTTAATACGATACATGACACAAGGCTTTTACACTATTGAATTTACTTTTTAAATGTGTGTTCCTGGATGAGTGACGATCTGGCATTCACTCTTGTTAAGCACCTTGATTGTCTTGACATCAATAAATGCAAAATTCAAAGTCTGATATTATTGATTTTCAATATATTCTGAAGGTGTGGCTTCTAACTCTCTTTTTAACGGCACATATTGCAACCAACATGTGATGTTCACTCTCCTTCTCATACCATTTCAATACCTTATGAAAACCACACATCACCAACACACAGTCAGCTGTGCTCACGATTAAGCTATATTAGAGTCAATTGTACTGGGTTTTTGTATGATTGATTGATTAAAACTCAGACTGAGTGTTTTCATTACTTCCGTCCTAAAGACTATAGGCTTGCGTTTGTTCTGCGCAGTGACTTCTGCTCCCTCTCCAGAGGGGAACAGAAGGCAGCACTGGTAGTTTAAACCAAGTTTTATTGTTTTTTTCCCTCAGTGCCAGAGTAAGCGATCCACCAGAACACATGACTTTTCTGACTTTGTTGCCCTGCCCACAATCTCCCAAAAATCTGTCATATGAACTCTGTGGGATTCAATTCAAAAGTGGAGCCCTTTCAACCTCCCCATCCTACATCTATTGCTGCCCAGTTTCTGCCAGGTTCTTGTTATGGTGTTTAAGTCATTGGTTAAGTTTAAGTCATTGGTGTTTAAGTCAGCATATGCTCCTATAGTGAGGATCCTAAATCTACAGCATTAACTCTACCCCAGCAATAAATGTCCGCTCAACACCCTGTCTTCTTCAATCTTTGATTTTCAGCCTCTCCCTGGAACACTCTTCATTAAATATAGTGTATCTCGTGATCAATCATTCAGGCAGCATGGGCGTTTCAATTAATTGTAAATATCACAACGCCTATAAAGAATTGACAGACGCAACAAATGGTACTAAACCTTGATGCTTAACATGTGAACTGCAGAAGATATAAATTGTGTGCAAATACTGTGTTTTCCCAATGTTGGTAACGTGTTTTCATTCAGTTTTTTTCAGCATGATGAAACTGACAGAACATGTTTAACACAGGTGGCAAGTTCCAAGATGGCTGATTTACCCCTGCTCACCGCCACACACGTTTACAAGCGTTTGTGTATTGTTACATCCCGATGACGTATTTGTCGTGCTAAGCAAGGTGACTTCCTGCTGACTGTTGAGTATCATGAGCTACTCTTGTCCACTAACGAGGGATATTTGGTTCAGATTTTTTCAAAAAAGGCTGATCTTGGCACCGATGTTATCAGATATCATAAAACATAAAGCAATTCTAACCAACACGACAGTTTGTCCCCAAAACAACATTTTTTTGTAATATGGCTTCTTTGAGACTTTTATCGTTATTGAATTGGTCATAAGAGTAATTTGAGTGTATGAGTTATGTATTGAGTTCATTTGGCGTCATGTGTCCTGCAATTACAAAATATGGCACACTGCTCAATATCATCTTGCAGCCCAGTTTCTCTTTTATTGTTTTACCCACTGTTTTGCAGCACCCCAAAGTGTAGTGGAAATCCCGAAATGCAATCTGCTCAACCCAACAGACATGAATTGACCTCAGGGGGAAATAAAGGCTAAAGGTCCATACACTTTTGTTTTACTGAAAACATAAAGGACACAATTGATCTCTCTTAAACTCCCCATTGTATACAGTAGTGTTTTTTCATACAGGAAGCACTTAGTCACTATGGCTACACATTCAAGAACATAATAGAATAAATATACTTAAAATATAATAATAATAATAATAAATAATAATGACGTTTCCTTGTGTTTCTGTGGCATACTCCCACAGAGGGTAATGGGCTAATGCATGTTTCATTCCAGCTCCATGTATCTTCTTGCCTGACTGCATGGTGATGCATGAAACACAGCGGGCGTGCGCGCCCGGCTTGGCTCTTCCTGGCTTTTTTTTCGCGCGTGTGTGTCTCCTACTGTGCGTTAAGGTCCTATAGCCGGGCCGTACAAGTCACGTGTCAGGGACTTCCTCCGAAGTCCTGGGGCCAAGTTTCTCTGTGTCAGATCATCCACGGAGCTTCAGCACGGCTCGACCCTGGCGCGCAATCTCCGCTCCACGCTGCGTAAAACAAACACCTCGGCGAGGATGGACGGATGGATGGTTGTATGGATGTGGATAGCAAATGAAGACCGCTTCAAGTGATTCTTCATTACTTCCCAGTGATTTTCTTTTTCTTTTTTACATCGTCTTTCGGATACCTTGTTGATCTGTGAAAAGCAAAAGAAGTGAGGCAGATTTGCAGAGAGGAAGAAAGAAAGGAAAGGGGAAGCTCCGGGTTGCTGGGAAAGGCTGGGTGCGCTAGAAACACGGAAAGTCACGGATCATGCTTATGGGAACTTCCGATTCCGTCTCGATAAGGTATTTTTAAATCATAAACTTTTCCTCTTTGCCTTTTAATGTTTTAAATTTGCATCGAGTCCAGGATTGAGTACCACTTTTTAATGGCGAAAAAACAAAAACACAGGTGATGGGCGCTCCATTCTCTTTTCATTTCCTTTGACACCATTTGAAACGCGTAAGGTACTTTTCAACAGCTATCCTAATTACTGCATGTTTCACATGTTTCCCTCCTTTTGTCATACCCTCCCTTTAGGAGAGCATAAAACTGCCTCAAGCGTCAAGATGCGCTTCTCTCTCATAACGGCAAACAATGGACAAACAAAGCCCATTAAAAAATAAATAAATAAAACCGTAAAAGATAAAAAGTCTGTTAGCTGGATTATGGTGACTAATGTTTCCTGCTCGATGTTATTGTACTTATTATAATAATCAGGATTAGTGTGGCATTTATTGTGTTTTTTTCTTTTTGCGCATTCCCTGCCCACCATTGCGTGGTGTGGGCTAAAAACCTCCAGTAGACCAGAGACAGAGCAGTCCATCTGTTCAATCACATAGCAACAGGAAGAGCGAGGGAGAGGGAAAACAAATCCCCAGTATTCCCATTATATCACAATATAATTATGGGGCATTGACAGTTTATGACTTTATTGCTATGGATACATAAATGTGTTTCTAACTATGTTGGCACTGAAACAGCAGATCTTTGTGGCTGAACGCTCAGTTTACTGTATTTATTAATTGTTTATATAATCAGACAATATTTATTAGATGTTCTAAAAAAGAATCATAGTGTTGTATTTTCTATCTCAGCTAGTTCATGTTAAGAAAAAGCCTGGAGAGATGTTTGATATGAAAGCTTATGAAAAGCTTCAAACGCTGCCAGGTTAGTTAACGAATATTGATAATCTGTGTGTATAGTTATTGGACGCCAGTACTTTGCCGCTGAGGGATTAAAGGAGAAATGAGAGTGTTTATTTGGCTTTCATTATGCGTCTCCAATTCTCTTTGCTAAGTTGATCTCTCTCTTCCACCCTCCTTCTTTTTTCCAGTCACTGTTTCTCTGCATTCCTGCAAATGTTCTTTCCTATTCTCCGTCTCTCCCTGTCTCATCACATTGTTGTCCTTCTTTCCACCCCTCCCACTGCCCATCTCTATCTAACTCCTCTCCCTCTGACCCCCTCTTCAGCGTGGCTCTGCCTGATGCTCTATCATGACTGATGGCGAGGGGAGAGTGCGCTTTCAGTTCGCAGAGAGCCCGAGGGGGCAGTGCGGAGGGGGTTCAGGAGGAGGTGAGGCTCGCCATACCTTCGGCCTACAGGAACGACGCCCCCTGGTCATGATGCTGACCCCGGAGGAGGCCACGATGAGCAAGAGGTAGGACGAGAGGAGGAGGTGGATACGAGGAGGAGTTGGACTGGTCGTGGCGATGGAGCGGAATGGAGTCCTGAGGTGCAGGAGGACCAGGAACCGGAGCTGGAAGTTGGACCAAGATTGGGAGTTCGCATTAGGACTCCTATTCGGGATCCAGACTGTGTCTCCGAGGAGGAGGAAGTGCAGCCGTACCCCGTCCTGGCCCCCGTGGCCTTCCCTCTGCCTAAAGCAAACAACAAGGCCTCGCAACTGGTGTCTTCGTGTCGTCTGTAACCCATATCCTTTCACATGCTGGAAACCTAAATCTGTCCGACGCCTGGTAAGACCAAATATGTCCTCACTCCCTAATGTGTGAGCATTGCCAAGCTGACACATTTCTCTTGAATACAAGGTATGTGATTCACATGCTTTTAAGTGCAAACATGATGCTGTGTGCAAGCCTTTCTATGTGTTCCCATGAGACTAAACAATCACCAGCAGCAGGCGCCACACTGGTGAAATCCATCTGCTCATTTGTCCAATCAGTATGGATGAATCTCTGCCATTGTTTGGGCCTATGAGATGAGCGATGTTGTGTGGCTCTATGTAGGAATGGCTTCTCTTCTTGCAGTTGTCTTGAGCTTGTCTTCATTGGGAAAGAGTTCTCTCTCCTGCGCTGGCTTGAGATTTGGATGGTTTATATTTTAGACTTGTGTACTGACAGTGCTTCTCTGTATGGCGGATCATTCCAGTGATTTAGCCATTGACTTGGTCAAAACCACATTGGTACAAAAGAAAGTGTGTCCTATATAGAGGCCATTGACAGAACTTTGTAAAGTACAGCAACATATTTGTACTCATTATGTATATATTTTCAGCTGTCGTACATTTGACTAAGCAATGTTTCTGGTTTTACTTTCATCCTTGTTGTTATAGTTTACCTGGGTTTATCTTCATTGGGGATTTAAAAGTGCTTGATAGCATCACTCAAGTTGTTTTGGGATCAATTTCAAAGATGATTCAAAGTTATTAGCGCAATGTGTTTGAAATCCCCCTTTTATTAATCACCGTGTGCAGATGAAATACTATCTTTGAGATGACAGTATCCCTCTCTCACATTTTCTGGCTGCCATTTGTGCCATAAATCATTCATTTTATTATAAGAATGTCGAAATATTCCAAGTTAAATCAGCTTTTAGCTGCTTATGTCTGTTTGAGTGTCTATTATTACCCTTCAGCTGCACATCCCGCCTGAGGGATGTTTTTAACACACTGGAGCAAAAAGAACAGAATGTGCATCCAAATCTAAGCTCTAATGAAAATAATTTGAAGATGAACCACCGCAATATTCTTTCAATCCTGATGCAGCAAAGTGGGTGGTGTAAAGAAACGAAACGAGGACCTGCGTCATATTTATTTCCTGAGTACATTCCTTTGTACCTGGAGTCAAATCTGCAGGGTGCCAAGTATAACTAAACAAATGATAACATCTTCTTCCTCAGACCTTTGCTTTGTCTTCAGGATGCTTGCAGGTTATATCTGTTGAGTGACTGCACCAGGACTGCATGATGTTTTTAGAAGTGGCAGCTGGGAGTTGGAAGGCTGCATCTTTTGGAGGAGGATCTTGACAAGGTGTTTGAGGTAGATACTGTAGACAGGTAGACACACCTTTAGATACACATGTGTGGATGTTTTATGAGCACATAGCTGGAAAGCTGCTCAAGGAAACGGAGTTGTGGATTCAAATTGACAGGACGTGGGTCAAACCAACGTCGATCGTTCTAAATTGGTAAATGTGTGTTTTTCCAACTCTCCTTCAGGACTCTGAATAAGTCAGGATAGCATTATTAATATCTGCATCTCCAATATGAAAATAGAATCTCAGTCATCATGTTCTGCCACGCCCCATGAAACCCCCAATGGGGAAATAGTAATTGATCATAGAACAATTGTGTTGTTTATTTCACCTTTCCTGTCTGTTATTACCCTTATCTTTCAATCTCCATGCCCCTTGTAAAGGGTATTTGTTCTGTGAGCCTGAACCTCACTAATGAGTTATCAAAGTGTTTCCTACTGAGCCATTGTACATCTGTTTTCACAGATTGAATAGAAGTCTCCTGGATGAGTAACCTGACATTTAATGTGTTGATAGTTTTGTGTATTTAAGGTTTGATTTGTGGCCTTGAGGAAAGTCCTAATAGTTATACAGACCTTCTCAAAACTGGCACACTTGGACGCACACTACCATACATCCTGTACCACAACACACTCCTAGGGACTTTCCCTTTGGGGATTCATATCAAAGCATCCGTAACTGACGCTCAAGTACCAAGTCATGGGATGAAAAGGCATGTTATTCTCTCTTGCATATCGGCTGCTTGGTGTGGTTAGTGGTGGATACCCTGCAGTATGAGCAGTTGCGTCTTAAATTGGTGAGGAAAAAAAAATAGAATTGGCAGACCTGCGCAGGCATTTTGGAAATCCTACAAGTGCACATCTTGTTGGCTGTTTCTTTTAAAGGCTGGGATTCTAGCCAAGCCTATTTCCTCTTACGCTGGTGCTTACACAACGACTGAAGGTGTGTTTAGAATATATTTCAAAGCAAGGAGAATACTGTTTATTGCTGGTTTTTGAACAGGTTTTATTTGAGAGTAGAGCAGAGAAAATTCAAACTAAGGTACAGGCTGTTTTGGCAGATGTTAATGTTGCATTACATTATGTCTGTTTTTGTTCAAAGCTCTGTGGCTGCTGAAGTAAGTTCCTAATAGCAGATGCTCCTATGGTGAGCACATCCTGCCTGACGTATTGTCCTGATCACATTTCTGATTGTTCCAAGACAGCATGGCTAATAAATGACACACACACATGCTCCACATTGCATTATTGTTTAAAACTTGAACCGGGTTGTGTCATAAGAGCTGATTTGACTGGACAGCTCTCTGTGTTTTTGTTCCTCCGTGCACTGCGAGTGTGTGTGCAGGACCCACTGTGTAAGCATTGCAAAGTTGGTGGTCCACAGTGGGCTATGTAAATATTATTCCCAGCGTAAATTCTCTGCCACTCATCCACACAAAAGGTATGCATACATTGGTTGAATTGTGCGTTTGGAGAGATAAAGAGATAAAGAAGATTTGTATTGCCATACATTATGCTAACATGATGGATATTAAACGATCAAAGAGTTAGGGTTGTTTTATGTAAAATTGAGAATCCTAGCATGACTAATCTAGATTTTTTGAACATGTGACAAAAAAACATCTCAATAGTTGCGTACAATTACAGCGTTTATCCTTTATTTTGTTTATTATGCTCATCATTGATCCACTGGCCGGTTCTCTTGTCATGTACAAAAAACATTTAAGGAAAATGCATCTGTGTTCAAGCTGCAATTACAGCAGCGAGCTATTGATTGTTTTATTTACTGCTTTGCTTTTGACTCTGCCGCCAATCCACACAATATAAATATGAGACTTTCATAGATTCTTTGTATTGCTGCTCACTTTAAAAAAGGCTTAAAGACAGATGACCACTTTAAAATTAAAGACAAAATATTTCCCAACGTTTTTGAGGGTCCATGTTTGTTTAGTGTTTCTCAAACTTTTTCATACCAAGGACCACTTAACCATTAAAAAAACACATCGTTTTTCTAGAATAGATTACAAATCGCATGAAACTGGTACAAAGAAGTGGCAACATGTGTGATGAAGGTGTTGCGCTGGGCTATATGATGCAATTGAAAGTTAAACTTAAGCTCGCTCCATTGCGGAAATATTCGCGCGAGAGTGCGGAAAACTTTAATTAATTTCAAATGTGAAATGTTACCAATATACTCACGGACCACTAGGGGGCGCTCACGGACCACCAGTGGTCCGCGGACCACACTTGAGAAGCATTGTTAGATACCGAGATGTGTTCAAGAGCAAGGTCGTTAGATGCTGAATAGCGACCCTTTTTTAGTGTTGAAGACATCTTTGCTCCTCTTCCACGTTAGATTTTTTATACATCATAGGTTTTCAAACATTAACTAGCAAAACAGGGTCTGGGAACAAGGTTTCAATCTTTGAAAGTGTAGGGCGGAAAAACAACGAGTTGAGTTGGTGTTTGCGGAAATGTTCTTGAAAGTAGCTTTTATCAAATGAAAATGTAGTCTCAGTCCCTCTGGGTTTTGAACATTCGTTATCCAAATAATGTTTGACTTGGTGGTGTGCCCTTCATTTTTGTGAAGATCTTAAAACTGAAACAATTAATTAATTTGTTCACCAAATTCGCCATACTCTTAACAAATATTGCACCAGTTGCGATTTAAAGAGGACCTATGATGCAAAATCCACTTGTTCATGTCTCTTCTACATCAACATGTGTCCCCTCTTCTTCATGTCTCTTCTACATCAACATGTGTCCCCTCTTCTTCATGTCTCTTCTTCATCAACATGTGTCCCCTCTGTGGAAAGAGACTCTGAAAGTTTCAGGAACAAAGATTCTCTCTCTTTTGATCCATTTATATAAAAAACCTGTCTGAAAACGAGCTGATCAGATTTTGGCCACTTTATGATGTCATACCGATGTTTTGTCTTGTGTAATCATTAGCCAATCAGCAACCAAGGTAACCCCCCCCCCCCCCACCCCCACCCCCACCTTATCACCTGAATCTCCTCCTAAAGCACCATTGAGTTATTTGTAACCAAATCTCTCTCAGAGGGGCGTGGGGAGGGGCTCCTTATTTTCATCTAAAGTAACTGACAGAGAATCAGCTCTTTGAAACAGGGCTGAAACAGAGGGGATTATGGGTAATGCTGCAATGATCTGTTTGGTATTTGGAGCCAAACACTTCAGAGACATGTTTTGTATAACTGAGACCTGTAATATATTGATGAAAAACAGTATAATAGGGGACCTTTAAGACATTGCAGGGGGGCTGTGTTGCGATTCCCAAACAATTTTAATACATTTTACAGCCCTAGGCTGCGTCTCACTCACTCAATTTCCTCGCTCCTCGGTCTCGGTATCACTGGAAGTTGATTTGTCTGCGCCATCTTGAGTAGCGTCCCAGTGGCCTTATTTGTGCCGGAGGACCGAGGGTCGAGGAGCGATAACGGAGGAGCTATAATCGAGGAACCACCAGACCATCCTCCGGTGAAATCCTCAGAAACTCGCCCCGCCCCCTTACTGTGTATCGCTCACTGATTGGTTGATGCAGCACATGCACTGATCTGATGCTTCTTGACATAAGAGTAGTTTAACAGCAGAGTGAAGAAAACACATGAAACTCACGGGACTCACTCCTCAGTTTATACTGTGTTTTGTTTCAATTCATGTTTCATTTAGTTACAAATATGTGATATATCTGAACAACAAAGTGGACAAAAATCTTTTTATTAATTTATTGGAAACATTTTCATGATCGCTTTTTTAATTTTACATTTTAATTTATTGTCATTTCCATTCAGTCAGTCATTAAGTGCTATTAAAATGTTAATGAGCTACATATCCAAACAAAGTGTGGCAATCCAATGAATGTTAATCTAACTGGGTTTTGATAGATAACATATCTCTTTTTCTTCTCTCAATTATTTTATTTCTATTGTGCACTCTAATCAATATTAATCAAACTATTGTTCGTTTATACATTTTAAGAATGGCGTTTATCTTTTTTGAGAATTAGTTCTTATTTTATTTTATTTATTTGGGTCTACAACAGATGATACAAATGTTTATGTCATATCTGTACTAACAGAGGCAACGGGGACAGAGCTGCTGTCAGACGATCAGCTGTGCGGAGTCATCACAAACGGACGTCGCTTCACGTGACACTCCGGAGGAAAGGACGTCCCATTGCTCTTAAAACTCATTTCCTGCTTCTCGTGGTTTCCTTGCGTCTCTCCATGCTTCCGACTAAACGCAGGGAAACGACGCAAGTGAAGGACGCAAGGATTCCATTTAACCGAAGTGAGATGCAGCCATAGTCCAACCTGAAACCGGCTGTGTGCGCTCCTTTAAGAGTATCCCAAGCAGGAATCTCTCCAGTAGATAATGTAGTGCAGTCAATTAACACCTGAATCGACTTGTTCAGCACTAACACCGCCTGCGACACTATCACTGATTGTAAGGCGTCGCTGGTTAGATGGTAATAATTTGATACACAGTGATTGGATCAGATTCTGGGGGCCAGACAAGGTTAATCCATTACAGACAAGTGGATTCATCATGCTATCCGCCTCTATTAATCATCCTATACTCTAAACACGGTGAGAGCCACTCTTGCTTTTCGTTTCTAAATGGATACAGATGGAGCTGGGCTATGGACACTATTTCTATTTACCTCCACACATACAGAGAACAACCTTTTTGTGATTAGAGGCATTTATTAATGATATTCACCTTCAGACGAAGAGTTTGGATCAATTAATTCCACCTAATTCAAGCAGGAAAACATTGTGAGGGACCCCAATTAAAACAATCAAACACCTATTTGTCTATTCCAGGTTATGGCGCATTGAGCCAGCTGTGTAAAATTGGAGAGAGAATAAAGCCGACTGGGACGGGGGGGGTAAACATTCAAAGTTCGAACCTCCAGCATAAAGAATCTCATTAAAACATAGCCTGGATGAGTGTTTCGGATGATAAGAGGCCTGACTGTTTGCTGCGGGGGGAACAGCAGTGATAAAATGGCCCCTAATAAGCTCTGTCTCCAGGGCATAACGTTTGAATGGTCCCCTTCCTCCAACTCCCACAGAGATGTCAATTCTAAGGTCTCATTCCATGTGTTTGTACTGTGTGTTTGTGTGTGTGCGAGTTAAAATGATTTCTTCGCAGCCGTGTGAGGGATAAAGAGATTTAGCCTTGATGACAGCAGGTTGTCCTTCTCTCGCTGCCACTCAGACTGGCATTCTGTAATGTGTGTGTGTGTGTGTGTGTTTTCCAACGCACACAGACAGGCTTCTTTGCAGCTCTCCATCTTTGCCAGTCTCAGTGCTGGTTTCGCTCTCTTGATATTGAGCTGTGTGTGTGTGTGTGTGTGTGGTGTGTGTGTGTGTGTGTGTGTGTGTGTGTGTGGTGTGTGTGTGTGTGTGTGTGTGTGGTGTGTGTGTGTGTGTGTGTGTGTGTGTGTGTGTGTGTGGTGTGTGTGTGTGTGTGTGGTGTGTGTGTGTGTGTGTGTGTGTGGTGTGTGTGTGTGTGTGTGTGTGTTTGATGACCCAATACATTTGGCCTGTGCTCAGGATTACAGCAGATTGGGGGTCATGAGGTGTGTATCACTGCACAGACAGAGGGATCCTGTCTCTCTGACGTATAACGTTTTGGCAATCCCTGCACATTCCTCACTGTGTGTGTGTGTGTGTGTGTGTGTGTGTGTGTGTGTGTGTGTGTGTGGTGTGTGTGTGTGTGTGTGTGTGTGTGTGTGTGTGTGTGTGTGTGTGTGTGTGTGTGTGTGTGTGTGTGTGTGTGTGTGTGGTGTGTGGTGTGTGTGTGTGTGTGTGTCTGTGTTTACAGTAAGTGAGTCTGTGTTGTGTTCTGTTATTGAAGGAGGAAACTTCCAGCAATGACATGTTATCACTCAAATGCAATGCATCAGACATGGCAGTGATATTACAAAAATATTAAAACAATTGTAAACAACTGTAAATTATTAAAATGCAAAACTACATGCATTTGTAATTCCATGTAAAGTCACAAAAAAAACAACATGGTGGAAACAGCTGAGCTTCATTTAAGACCTGCAAGTTATGCGTAGCTTTCAAAATATAATTCATCTGAAAATCCACTTTACGATGCAATTTATAACGGCCTGTTCTTTTAACCGCAGCACAGTTGAATGCCAACTGTCAATTAGTAAAGCTGGAGGTGAATGCTTGTTCAAATACATCATTTACTTATGACAGTTTTTTGTTTTGCCAATAACAGGCTTTCATGTAGGAACCATTGTCATTCAGCTATTAGTTTTTGTTAAACGAAACAAAGGGTTAGTGGAAGACATGTTTAAGATATGATTTTGATTATGCTAAGTTATCAAAAAAGCATTCTTTTGTGACCAAAACTAAAACGGGCAAGCTTTGTGGATATGTGCGCATGATATACAGTAAGGTGTGTGTGTGTGTGTGTGTGTGTGTGTGTGTGTGTTGTTGGATTACTTCCAGTACAGTAGGATCTTTGTTTATCCTCAGGCTCATTGTTTACAGACTCTCAAAATGATCTGGAACTAATAGCACTGACTTTCATGTGCGTAAACGCAGGGTGTACAGTGTGTATGTGTGTACTCGACAGATGCATGTGTGTGTGCATTCACACACTGAGCATGTGTTTATGCAGTGACCCTCTCCTGCCTCAGGCTCTGAGTGGATGACTCTACAAAGCACTCCAGAGTGTGTGTGTCTCCAACTTGGTGTGTGGGTGCCGAAAGCTGGTGGCTGTAAAATTAAGATCGACATTTGCTGTGGTTCAACATTTTTGAAAATGTCCTGTTTGGCTTTCTTGCGGAGAGTTAGACAAGAAGATTGATACCCCTCTCTGAAAGCTGCTGCTAGTAGCTAGTTAGCTTAGCACAAAGGCCTGAAAGAAACACCTAGCTTAGCTCTAGCTGTTATTATAAATATTTTAGTTTTTTAATTATTGCACATTTTTACTTTCAAATACATATTTTATTCTAAAATAAGTTCTGGTTCTGATTAAGGGAAAACATTGTGGCCATAACTACAGTGGGATGCGTAGGAAGACATTACCTCATCATCAGCGTGCTTCATAAAGCGTCCTGCCAGCCAAAGGTTGTGGTTCATCAGAACATACTGATGAATCTGATTGGTCAAAGGTTAAAGGTAAATCTGAGTGAAGCTGGTGGTGTTCAGGGTCAGAGGGTTAATCTGTTAAGGGTTAGTCAATCGAGTTCTTGAACATCATCCTGCTGTTTCAAAACAATAAAACAGGTCACTTCTGCCCTTGAGTTGTATAGAGTGGCGAAGTCACGCCCATCTACCTTATTTCGGAAAAAAGTATGTATTGAAGTCAATGGAGAGAGAAAGATTATCTTTCGATCCCGTTTGAATTGTGCCACGAATTACACATATGATGTTTGTCAATCTTAAAAAACAATTTCCATGTCAAAAAAGTCACAGTTTGTCGTAAAACTGTTGAAATATAAGACTATGAAAAATACGCAACTAAAGACTACAAATCCCAGAGTCGCGGTCCCGCATGCTGGCTCTCACGGAACCGACTCACTCCCCTTGTGTGTATGTGCAGTTCTCAACATGGCCAGACTTGGAGTGATTTTCACCTCTTTTAATACTTTTCGCCTCATTCTGAAAGAAAGAAGTGAAATGTTCCAACGTGACGGCCGTCTTGGTGTTGGTGCTGTGTGCGAAACCAGAAATGTAGTTCATTGAGTGGTTCACACAAAAAAATGTGTTACTTCACAGTTTTACGACACATATTTGTTTTTGACTTGCAAAATTATCTTTTAAATTGACAAACATCATATGTGTAATTCGTGGGGATCGAAAGATAATCTTTCTCTCTCCATTGACTTCAATACATACTTTTTCCGAAATAAGGTCCCCCGGAAAGGGGAGGGACTTCGCCTCCGGGTGTTTTTAACTATGCCTATAAATACAGACATCTATTTATCTAACCTATTCTATCAGTTTTTTTGCTATCATTATTTTGTATTATTTCATCTCTTCTTTGTATGGAACATTTGAGTGTCATATTAGTGTTATTATTTTAGTTAGGTTTTGTTTTGAAGGCAGCTTCAGGGGATTTGGCTATTTATTAGAGACAGGTGGAGTGATTGGTCCCAGGAGAGGCATATCTTTATTTACAAGATCAAGAGAGGATGTTAAAGCTGTGTTTTTTGTAGCCTACTGTTTGATTGTTAAAGGGAGAGAACAAATTAAACTGAAAATTAAATTCTTGCAAGGACAATGGAGCAATCTGGTGCCTCAGCAGCAGTTTGAGTTTTTTTGTTTTGTTTTGTTTGCTTTTGCCGCTAGAGTTCTGAATGTCTAATTCCCTACACACTGCGTGTCTCTACACCGTCGGAGAGCTGCAGACAGACGAGTGCTACCTCTGTGACACACGCTGCCGCCAGACGTTTCTTTTCACCTGCCAGTACCCTGATACTATCAGACAATCCATGAATAGCTTCTCCGCCTTTTCACTGTACGTCTCCGCTCTTGTCCAACATTTGATTCCGATGTGTGATATCAGACCAAAACAGTGAAGGCAGATGGGAATTGATTTATAGTATAGAGAAGAAGGATACACACAGCAGACTGTCTGCCCAGTCTGTGTCTCTCTGTCAGAGAGCTGTCAGTCACGTGGCAATGCCTAGCTGATTGGCACTCCTTTACTGTGGGAGGGCTTTTTGGCAGTTGTTGCCATGGCTACGCATCATGTTGATGATGGTGTAGTGTAGCTGTGTTTTCACCATCCAAAACCTGCCCTGTCTCTCATTATGGAAATCCATACTAGTTTCTTTCACATGAGACTCAGATAAATGACAGGATACAAGTGTTTGTGAGTGAGGGTATCAGGTGGTGGGAAATCAGACACAGGGCAAACATTTTGGAGAGGAGACGGAGAGACACAGATGGATGGATGACACTGAAGAAATGGTGGAAACAAATGAAGTTGTGGATAGAAAACAGACAGGTGAGGTTTAAGAGAGAGGAAAGGGAGTACAATAGCAGGATGTTAGAATAATGGGAGCTTAAAGTCGAGACAAGAGAAAAGGGAAAAAAATGTGATGAAAGAGATACATATGAGAACCGGGACCGAGAGAGGAGATGATGAAAGAGCAGAGCAGCGCAAGGCGGGAACTGAAAGGGACAGAAATGGATCATTTGAATCCAATCTGTTCTGCGAGCCGTGTGTACTTTGCGCCGGTCTGACAGTTGGACAAAGTGTTCAGCCAATCACGTGTGTGAGTGATGAGCATACACCTCTGTACTTTCTCCGGCCCTTTCTTGTCTTTCTAGTTGACGGTTGCTGCAGTGAAGATGCAGCGGCTTCCTCGTCCTCAAAACACACAACTCTCTCGCCCCACCCTCCCCTTCCCGCTCTCCAAAAAGCTGCTGCTGAATAATGTGTGCTCTTTTCTTTGTTTCTCTTTCTCCTCCTTTGTCTCTTCTTGCTGCTTCAAACGTGCGCAAGGCACTTTTTTTTCACTTTACTGCAGTATGAAATATGCATTTGCACTCACTAGACTAAAGGGGTCTTTTTATTTGATAATGAGACCACTCACGGAAATAAATTGGCGGGGTGTTTTTCTTTCTCTCATCATTACTGTCAGTGTCTCAGTATTTTACATTGGCCGACTCCCAGGCTGTATTGATTTACGAGGCACGACTGTGTGTGTGTTTGTACGAGATGTTCTGGCGGTCAAGGGATAGATCTGAAGGGGAGTAGAGATCACTGAGCAGTGGATTTACTCTGGTGATACATTAGGGCCGTAGAGTCGGAAGCAGGTATAGTTGAAATATGAAGTGGCCACAGTGACCCTACTGACGATAGACCTCAAACACACACACACTTACACCTTTTAGGATCCTCAAGGCGTGACGAATATCCCAAGAAAAGGTGATAATGTATTTATTTTTATAGTGGCGGAGCTGGGAGGGTGAGGTCGAGCGGGGGTTCCCCAGGGAGCGTGCATTGGCCCACGTCAGATTATCAACAGATCCTTGCTTCTTCCTTATGTAACATCTTTACGATTGCTTAGTATTCAGTTATGTTTTTAGGTCACATTGCTCTGTTGCATTTGCTGCTTAGTATCTGCACTGCCGTAACTAATGAGCTTTTTGTTGTTGTTTGGGTGTGTGTTTGTACTGCATGTGTGTCTTTGTGTTCCCGCTGTTCTCCCAGAGTCAAGCTCCACATGAATAACACAGCAGCCCTCGTCTTGCCGCTGATCACATTACTGTCTGATAGATGGTTGGAATGACAGGAAACCACACACACTAATAAAAAGAGAGAGAGAGAGAGAGCTAGACCATCTGTAATGGCCTACTTTGTATGGACAGCTTTTTATCACACACTAATGTATCGGAGGCCCCATTCTGCATAAACACAGACGCACATTATTTCCCACAGACAAACACTTACAGATGATGATCGAACCAGCTAGTTATTGAGGGTGTACCTATGTTAGGAAATGGTTGGGAGTGCATGCATGGATGCGCTCATGTATGAGGATGCACATCTGTGTGTGCAGTAGTATGAAAGAGTAATGCAGAGAGGGATGAATAAATAACATATCTGGGAAACCCATCAGCATAGCACTACGTTGTCATGGCAATGCACAGTGTGAGTGAGAAAGAGAGATCGAGATCACATCACTGCAATGTTTTAGCATGTGTATGTAACATTGTTTAGGCACAGACCTCCTTCAGTACTAAGCAAGAACGGCCAAAGTTTCTACTTTTGCCGCACATGATGTCACCTGAATACGCTGCAAAGCAAAAAAGGAATATCTATAAACTAATAGATACTCTACGTACTGTGAAATGTTTACATGCTTTAATGTTCAAGAAGGTCTACGGTCTAATTCAGTTATCAAGCACTTTATAGTTATGTTATGCTTTTACTGTAATATTAAATACGAGGAGTAAACGTGTATTTCTAAGGCTGCATCTTTTGCCAAATGTGTGGCTTCTCACTTGTTAATTTTCCATCCATGTGTGTGGGTGTGTGTGTGTGTGTGTGTGTGGTGTTGTGTGTGTGGTGTGGTGTGTGTGTGTGTTGTGTGTGTGTGTGTGTGTGTGTGGTGGTGTGTGTGTGTGTGGTTGTGTGTGTGTGTGTGTGTGTGTGTGTGGTGTGTGTGTGTGTGTATAATATATAAGAGATGCTTTTACAGCAGTAGAATAGAATTGGTCACACATGCAGAGCACACACAGTGAAATGTGTTCTCTACTTTTAACCCATCCTAGTGCCAGGAGTCTAGTACTAGGAGCAGTGGGCAGCTATTGTACAGCGCCCGGGGAGCAATGGGAGTGGGGGGGGTGTCCGGTGCCTTGCTCAAGGGCACCACGGCAGGGCAGGAGGTGAACTGGGACCTTTCCAAGTAGCAGCCCACACTCCATATTTAGGTCTGTTCGGGGACTTGAACCGGCGCCCCTACGGCTCACAGTCCAAGCCCCTACTGACTGAGCCACTGCCGGACAGTGTATAATGGATACAGCGTGATACTGCATCTCCGTATAGAGACCTACAAACTGCAGCCTCTCCTCTTCTCTTCCTCTCTCCACTCTGTAGCACGTGTCTCTGCTTTGTAGTGTGTGTGTGTCTTAAAGAGAGTGCATTAGTGTGTGGAAGTGATGTGTGGAGAAAAGAGTTCACAGCAGCCTAGTTTTACGATGATTGAAGGTTGTCGGTGAAAATAAGTGCCGGGTAAATGTAAAGTGGATGTGCGGAGTTTGTTGGAAGCAGCCTCATGCAGCACACATGTACGTTAACATTTGAATGTGTCTGTGTTAGAGAGGCGAGGTAGAGGCAGAAGTCCAGGACGGTGGGATTCTCTCGCCGAAGGAGCCTCTTACTAAGAACTCTACCTGGTTACTAGGCAACAGAATGGCACCGCTGCGCATTAGAGAATTGGGGAGGGGGTTGGTTTAGATGTGTGTGAGTGTTCATGTGCTGAGTCAATAACTCTATTATTTATGAGTACTATATAGAGAGAGTATGTGTGGGTAGGGGAAATAAGGGGTAAAGTAGTGTGTATTTCAGTGTGTGTGTGAGATGTACCATAGAGAGTGCACATGCTGTCTTTAAATGTTATACACCGAAAGTAACACATAAAAGGATTTAGCAGTTTTTGCAGTAGCTAAAAAGGCAATAAGATGTTTATTGCATCACAGAGCAGTGGCTTTCTAATCGGGTCGCTTTGAGAGGCTGAACTCCCTTATAAATAAATAACCTCAGCACCCACCATAACCCCATAAAACGAAGAAAAAGATGGAGGGCTAAGTTTATAGCGGCCATGTTCAATCCTGGACTGCTCATATCGGATTTGTTTTTGGTTGACTTCCTTCCTATGCGTTGGAGTGTATAACCCACACCAAATTGAACTGACAGTGAACTTACAAAGAGACGGGCAGAGTCCAAGAAGACGTCACATCTGCTTGTTTGGACGCTCGATTGAATCAAAGCAAAGACATGTCAAGTTCCCAATTTCTCTTACTCTGGTCTTATAAAACACTGCAGGGACTCTCTGCTGCTTTTGAGCGGCAGCGTGAACAGAGTCACACGAGGAGAGAGTTCATGAGGGTACAATATTCAAATGTAAAAAGTTATAATCCCTCTTTCAGTCGAGGCTACAGTTGGGCCATTACAGCTGACTGGCTTCAGTGTCAAAGTTCTACACGCTGACCCGGATATTAATCAAACTGTCAAAATGGGGAATCATACTGCTAATGTAAAAGTGCAGGCCTTAACATTGTTAGATTTCAGGAGGGAACTGGTATGAATGTGGGATTGTTGGCATTTAATTCATGGGCACTACTGGTATCTTTCCATTGTTTCATTTCATTTGTGAGGGTCCTTTAATGTAGATACATTTACACAATTAGTGAACAGGAAGAGATTTCAGACACAGCCCTTGTCTCATCCAACTCAGTGCATGGCTTTGCCAGTTTGAATGTCTACTTCCTATTAAAACAATGAAAGGATTGCATGTGAAGGAATTTAAGTACACATCTGCTCGAAGACTAATCCTTCCCATGATGCTTTGAGTGAAGCACTGACTGAAATAGCCACAGTTCATTCAAAGACAAATGTTGAATCTGTTTTGAACCAGAAGGAAGACAGTAAGATTAAACTAAATAAATTAACTGCTCTCCCTGTAAATGATTTATTGTTGTCTTGATTGAACTTTGCATTGTTTGTCTATCTCATAAAGGTTACGCACAGACACACATACAGGCAATGGCTCACTGCAGACGGATTCATCTTCCACAGACAGCGCAAATGATCATTAATTATCTCTTAGAGGATGCAGCCTTGTCAAAAACTGTTGTTGTTTGCTGCTCTGTGTGTGTGTGTTTGTGTGTGTACAACACTGCTGTTTAATGTCCATTAGTCTGTAATGAAGGAACGCTGGTCCTCTGTCTACCTTCTAATGGATGTCTATTATCACAGTTCAAAACACAAATGGAAACGGCACCACACACACACACACACACACACACACACACACACACACACACACACACACACACACACACACACACACACACACACACACACACACACACACACACACACACACACACACCACACAGCACACACACACACACACACACACACACACACACACACACACACACCACACACACACACACACACACACACACCACACACACACACACACACACACACACACACACACACACACACACACACACACACACACACATACTGCCTGTTGTGTGAGATATTGAGGGCAACATGAAGCAGCTGACCCAGCTGAAGTGCAGGAGGTCTGCTGTGTGTTAAACAGCCTGCATTAGCTGAAAGTGGCTATGTAATGGTGCAGTTATATACTTGTCTGGAGAGGGAAGAGCCATACGTCACAGAACAAAAACGCTGCTTCACTGACAATAGAGCAACTGTCAGCAGAGCGCTCATAATGCTGCACTTAGAAAAAAGGGGATGAATTTGAGGAACAAAATTGCATAACAGTTTTAACGCATATCTTTCAACAGCGGGGAAACAAATATAGTTTGACGATGCACTGCATGTATTCAGGTTTAGTTAACCTATGCTAAATCACTCAGTCAAACTACCCATCTACAATTACGACTATTATTTTGATAACTTAGAGAACCATACAATGGTGTGTTTCCACATGATATTTGAATCTACTTAAAGCTCTTTGATCAGGGCGAGGTTGGGTGCAGAGCCTTGCGGTGAAACGGCTCGATACGTTTATTTTCCATGGTTACGACCCCTGCTAGTTTGCGCAGCTTCATTCAGCTGTCATGTGATTTCAAGCGGTGTGCTGTGCCAAGGGCTCCTTGTCTCTGAGTGAAATGTACATTATTTATTTACACAGTAGACTGTGTAATACCTATAATCATAATTGTCACACTTATAATTAAAGGAAACGTCTAGCTGTAGAGATATCAAAAGTAAACTTGAGAGTCGGGAGGATTCTTGGCAAAACATCCCATAATTCTGAGTGTGCTTCGATTTATGATCTAAAACTACCTGTGTGGATGAGAACTATATATATCTTTATATTATGTTTTTCTGTAGCTGTGTCATCACTTCTGTATTCACCGCTACCTCTCTGTCCTTTGATAAATGTGCAGGTCAGAGGTCGCTGACATAAGCAATAGCAGCCATAAAAACCTAGCTGGAAGCCTGAGGGAAATTAAGCTGTCACACAGAGACCCTGACATGCTCTTTAATATGTTTGAGTACCTTTTTCCCCCTTTGTTCACACCTAAGCTTCTCTATTGGCAGCTTAAAAACGTCCTAATTCCCAGCTGGGGATCAATAAAGCGGAGGTTTCTGTATCATTTTGTAACTTTAGTGAGGTTTAAAATCAATTTCATGCAAGTGGTAAATATCACAATTTTGCTGTGAACTCTTTTATGTCTGGCGCTCTCTGGTGTGAAGGAAACAGGAGAGGAATCCCACTATGACTGCATTCAGCTGGAGACGGGACTAAAAACCGGCTGACAAACTCAGTTTGGTGCAGTTTTAAAGCACCCCCGTGTATTCAGAGAGTGCTTCACTCAACATTGGAGCTGTGTGGGCTCGGGAAGGAACGAATATGGTGTGGGTTTCTTTCTCCATCCATTAGGGTGCATTCCCCAAGTCAAACCTCACGCACACTGTGAAGCAGAATGTAGAATGACTAGACCTCGGATTGTAAGAGTCTACAGTTTGCACACAGCTAATTGGGCAACAGCATCATCGGTTTCCCATCAGCCATTGGACAAAGTGAAATGCCAAACCATCTGGAAAAACATTATTCAGACGGTTTAACCTGCAATTAACCTAGCTAGGAGAACCATTTGGGGTTTCACCTTTAAAAAAAAACAAATACATTTAGAGCGGCAGTAGCTTGCCGATGTTGTGTTCATGCATAATGCGGCAGAGGACAGTTGTCATGAGTGGAAGTTGGCATTTGTGTCCCTGTGTGTGTGTCTGTTTGCTAGCAGTTCCAGTTTGTGTCTGTGCCATAGCACGCTGCAGGCATAGGAGTGCTAACATGAGTGTGTGTGACAGAACTCCCACACACTGAGCTCTGATCTGGTTTGTTCCGGTTGGCGGCCTTGCGTCGGTATGGCGATGGACGCTGGACAGGGCCTCCTTTGGCTGGCTGAGCGGCAGAGGCTGAACGAGATGCTGTGCTAACGAACAGATCTGTGTGTGTGTGTGTGTGTGTGTGTGTGTGTGTGTCCGGATGTGTGTGGATGTGTGTGTGTGTGTGAGAGGATGTGTGTCGGTGCTGGTGTGTGTGTCATCTGTCAGCCCGGCTCAGGACAGCGAAACTGAAGTCCATATTGGCCTGTTATCGTCCACGCACAGACAAAAATCTTTAAAAGCCCGATCTTTAATTGAAAAGCAAACAATCTCACACAATGTAATTCATCATCTGTGCTGTCCTGAAAAACACACCCATCTCTGGGAACAGAAAACTAATGTCACAGCCATCAGTGATGTGAGGGGCAGTGAAATCAATTACAGAGACAATTAGAGGAACCCATGTCAGAAATATGAAAAGTCAAAAATGTTCACGCTGTATTGATTCCTCAAAGAGAGTTTTGTCCTTTTGGCTGTCGGCTGCAGATCAGCACCCTTGCAGCTGATGGAGATAAGCTTGTTTTCACTCTTGTGTAATTCCACTTCCTGGTAATGCTGGACATGTCCATATCAGTACAGAATATGTCTTGGTAATTCTTTGATGTGGGTCATTGTTTTCAACAAACTCTACTGAACTGTTGAGTTTATTTCCCCATGCTGATGCATTATGGGTTGAGTTACGGCAACATGCGTTAAATTGCGGGGTGAACATAACTCATATCAGCCCTTTTATCTCTGCTCCCTTTTTCATCCATCCATCCATCTTCTCCCGCTTATCCGTGGTCGGGTCGCGGGGGTAGCAGTTCCAGCAGAGAGCCCCAAACTTTCTTTTCCCTGACATCAACCAGCTCTGACTGGGGGATCCCAAGGCGCTCCCAGGCCAGCGAAGAGATATAATCCCTCCACCTGGTCCTAGGTCTACCCCTTGGTCTCTTCCCAGCTGGACGTGCCTGGAACACCTCCCTAGGGAGGCGCCCAGGTGGCATCCTAACTAGGTGCCCGAACCACCTCAACTGGCTCCTTTCGACGCGAAGGAGGAGGTGATCATTATGAAAGGGAATCCTATTATTTCCTTCCCTGATTGTTGCTTTTACTGGTTACAATGGCAAGACTGCAAGATGAGATCAAGATCTACTGAAGCTGATTAACGTTAATTCTCTTAAAGGCTGAAATCAAACTTTTGGCAGCTGTAAAAAAATCAAATGACGTCTGTGATACTCCATGTACACATACTACACAGAGTATACAGTGATTTTCAACAACAACAAGAGTGGCAACTATTCTCTAGAGGAATTATCAACCTGGTCATTTCAATTTCTGGAGCAAGCTTAACCTAATCAGATTCGATAAGGGATTCAAAGGGCTCGCTTGGGATTTGAAACTATTTGAACTTGATAATGGTATCGAACTGTCCTTACTGAGTCTGGGCTTACACTGAACACCTGCCGTAAATACAGCAACACAATTTGAGGGAGCATCTAATGTAAATGGTGTACAATTGATTTAGCTCTTTGATAAAATATGTGTTACCATTGGAGACGCCTAGTTTTAGTAAGCTGTGTGACAATCCTATCATCAGAAATAAATGTATTAGTATTAATGTTACCCTTTCCTACACTGTAGAGAGCTGAAGTCTGTTATATAAAACAAGATAAATAGGCTGCACTTGACTTATAAATCAGATAGGAATCAACAGTTAACTAAATATGTCTGGTATTCTGGAAGAATTCCACCACCTGTGTGTGTGTGTGTGTGTGGTGTGTGTGTGTGTGTGTGTGTGTGGTGTGTGTGTGTGTGTGTGTGTGTGTGTGTGTGTGTGTGTGTGTGTGTGTGTGTGTGTGTGTGTGTGTGTGTGTGTGTGTGTGTGTGTGTGTGTGTGTGTGTGTGTGTGTGTGTGTGTGTGTGTGTGTGTGTGTGTGTGTGTGTGTGTGTGTGTGTGTGTGTGTGTGTGTGTGTGTGTGTGTGTGTGTGTGTGTTGACAGAGCAGAACATTGTGCGACCTTGCATATTATTCCCTAATTTGGTAACTTACATGGTGAGCTATGGTGTGAGTGTGTGTCAGAGAATGTGTGTGTATATACTTACAAGCATTCAATGTTTTTCTGAATGATTACTATCAGGTGAAGTAGCTCCTAAGAATGTGTGTGTGTGTGTGTACACTTCTGAGAGTGTTACTGTTTAGAGTCCACCCGGCTTCCTGTGTTATAGCAGAGAGAGAAAGAGGGAGGCGAAGCGGCAAGAAAGCATAAAGCTATTTGAGAGTGGGAGAAAAAATCCGGCCATAAAGATATCAGCAGGGAGGAGAGAGGGAGAAACAAATTACACAATTGCTTTAAACAAAGCCGTGTGCATTGAGCGGTGATATAACTTTAGTATGCTGGGGATTTTGTGCAAGTAGAAAATGACCTCCACCTCAAAAAGTTGTGTTCAAGCACGTGATACTAACCCATTGAGATGGATAAAACAATGTTAGCTGTGGGAGGAGGGATGTGGCATTAACCGCCCAGCGTGGATAGCTGCTAATTTTACACTCATCCTAGCCCACCTAGCTTCGTGTCTGTACTTATTTGAAGTGCACACTTATCTGAAGAGGACGCTGTCATCCTGGGCTCGGATTGGAAATAGGAATGGTTGGATTGAGACAAATGCATACAGGGACATACAGTACTTTTACAGAGAGACTACAGTGAAAGTGTGGTTAGTGACTATGGAAACATGGTGTTTGTATAGCACTTGTATCATACCATTGCTCATAGGCAACTTAAATAGCTTAGTATGCACTTGACATACCATACTCATACATGAAAGATAAAGTAGTTTCTCTGGGTTAAAATGTTGATCATACTTTACACTATTAACAGTGTTGGGTTAAGGGTTATTGCATCTTTATCATCCTCAATTCAAGTCAAACTCAATTAAATTAGAGACAATGGCCTTTTTTGTGAACTAAGCACTATATTTGCATTTGGGAACAGATTGATTATTTGACAAACTTACCAGGAACTGGACAATTGTTGTTCAACTCTCACTCTATTGAGTGCTGTACAGTATTTGAGTCCCTTCACTTTAGTTCATTACATTACATTACATTGCATTTAGCTGACGCTTTTGTCCAAAGCGACTTACAATAAGTACATTCGACCAGGAAGACACAACCTTGAAGAAAACAGAATCATATAAGTATATCAGGTTTCATAGAGCCAAACATTTCAAGTGCTACTCAACTGGCTTTAGGTAATCCAGTCCTTTATTGGTATAAAAGTGCTTCGTTAATCGTTCTAACGCTCGAAGTGGAGTCGAAAGAGATGAGTTTTCAGTTTGCGCCGGAAGATGTGCAAGCTATCTGCCGTCCTGATGTCAATGGGGAGCTCATTCCACCATCTTGGAGCCAGGATAGCAAACCCACGTGTTTTCGCCGAGTTCAGATTGAAATATCTCAACAACCATTGGATAGAGTGTTGTGCAACTTTATATATCGGCAGGTCTCCCTTGTAAAATATATCGTTGATCTCAATGGGATTTTTTACCTGGATAAATAAAGGCTACAAACAAACAATACATTACTTAATAAATCATAAATAACCCTTTGGTAGTGGTGTTGAATGTGTAAGATGTTATGGTAGTGTGAGGTTTGTTGTTTTGATTAGCTTTTGTTACACACATTCATGTCCTCCACAAAATGAATTGTAATGATTGTTTATTGCAGTCCTTTGACCCTTACGGCCCGTCCACACTACAGCTTCAAAAACGGTTTCCAACGCGTCTGCCCATTCACTTTGAATGGGGTGACGTCACTTTTCGCCCAACTGCATTGTGGGAAGCAGAGCGGAGCTTTCCTGGCGTTTCAGGCTGCAAAAGTTGAGCAATGTTCAACTTTTGAAGCTTCTGAAGCTTTCGGTGGAAGCGTCAGCCAATCAAATCATATGCCAGTACAAGCTCTAGCCAATCAAACCGCTGCTTGTGTGTCAGGGGCGGGAGATTCATGTGATTGGTTGTTGGTCGAGCTTCCCACACGCCCAGCTCCAAGCTTTTTTTGAAGCTGTAGTGTGGACGGGCCGTACCTAAGTTGCTGTATGATGTCCTTTTGTTGTTCTGTTGTTTATGTTTTTATGAGAACCTAACAGGTCTCCCTTGAAAAAGAGATCATTGATCTCAATGGGATTTCACCTGGATAAATAAAGGTTTTGAATTGATATCCTAACAATATAATCCTATACCAGGTTCAAATTGTAAGCTTGCAAGTATGACTATACCAGAAAAAACAAATTACATTCAAACGTGCTAATAATCAATTGTTAGCATGCTAACATGGTATACTCGGATGGAAAGCTGTTAAAGGCCCTGTCACACTGTCCCGAAATTGACACCCCATGGACACACGAAGATGGAATTGTGAATTTCGCACGAAGATGGCCCCGAACCACACACGAAGGCAACATTTACATTACATTTAAGACATACAACTGCAATGAAAGTACCAAAAACAATTGTGTTACAGTACTATGATACTGTACTGATATCTTCAGACTTTGTTCTTTACTTTATCCGTCGTTATATGTAGAAAATATTACGTTTTCTCCGTAATGTTGTTTCCATAACAACAACAACTTCCTGTCAACTGTCCTTCAAAATAATATATTATATCCTTTTTAGTTTCACAGAACACAAATTGGGTTATTTACATAATATATTTACATGATTTTGTTGTGCAATAAAAAACCCGATGGACACACGATAAAGGAAATGTTCAAATTCGGCTGTGATCGTAGCAACATCGGGCCATTCGTGAGGGCATCTTAAGCCTTCGTATGACCGCCGGTGGAGTTTCTCAGGCTCCGGCAGCAACTTCGTGAGCGGTGGCAAAATCTTTGGCATGCCAAAAAATTGCCGAAGGACCTTGAGAAGGTTCATTTTCGTGTTGAATTCGTGTGTCAATTTTGCCCTTCGTAAGGCCATCGTGAGGGCATCGTGTTATCATCGGTGCCATCGGGCATTCGCCCCGATCAGAGTGAGGGCGAATGCCCGATGGCACCGATGATAACACGAAGATGACACGATTTGACAAGATGTCCTCACGAGTGCCTTACGAAGTTGCCGCTCACTAAGTTGCTGCCGGAGCCTGAGAAACTCCACCGGCGGTCATACGATGGCTTAAGATGCCCTCACGAATGGCCCGATGTTGCTACGATCACAGCCGAATTTGAACATTTCCTTTATCGTGTGTCCATCGGGTGTCAATTTCGGGACAGTGTGACAGGGCCTTAAACATTATCCCTGATAAATATCAGCATATTTGCTATGTCAGTGGGGTTATATTAGCATTCTTACATTATAGTTGAGCTCTAATACACAACTTTTACACTGTTAAAAGAGTATCCATGAAGAATGCCAGCATGTGTTTTGTCATTGTCTGCATGTTAGCGTGCTAATATTAGCATCAGCTCACATACAGCCTGAGCTCCTAGCGTGGTAGACTTGTTTGTGTTGTTCTCTCATCATCCATCCTGAAGCCAAAGATCCATCAAATGTATCTTTGAAATATTAATTAGAATATCTTCAGCAAATCTTCACTGAGAAGACTTTTAAAAAGACCCCCAGTGGCAAAGAGAGCTTGTAAATGATGCAACTGTGGAAGAGAGTCATGTGCCCTCTTAGAGAAACCTCTATGACTTCACTTCAAGTAAAAATAGAACATTTTATTTTAATCTAGATGATTGAATAACACATACTTATTATATGGGCTCTAATCTGGTTGTAAATGGAATAACAGGCTCCTTAGAAACACAGCTAATAAGAGTACAGCAGAATATGATGCACTGTGGAGAAGTACTGTTTAGAAGACAGGGAAAGTGAGAAGAGGAAATACAGGACATCCGAGTAAACAGCGTACACTCACAGAGAAACGAAGATGGGAGAAGAAAAAGAATAACGAAATAAGTGGCAAAGAGAAAATAGAAGGAAAGAAGTTGTAACAAAAAAGAGACCAAGGCCAAGAGGAGAAAAATAAAGAGGATGAGAGATGAGTTTCCTGCTGGAGATACGGACTGCAGTAAAACACAAAGACAATAGATGTTTCACTTGGAGGCTTTAACACTATTTCATAGGTGTAGGAGAGAAGTCAATGCTAGTTGGGCTCTCTGTGTGTTTGGTTGTTTATGTGATTTACAAAGCCTCTAGAAATGTACAGTACATCTCCTTCCGCTTGGTTTCACCAGCTGGCTGTCGACTGAATTTGAGAAAATAATGACAGGGTCACAGATATTCTGAGATTGCTCATTGTTTTCAGACCTTTTGGATCCTTTACTTGAGGGACACACACACTTTTTTTTTTTTACCGCACAGATATACAGAAGCGCCCAGGCATGCAGAAACATAAAAATGCCTGAAGCTTACCTAATACAGTCACAGAAAACACAGAGAGGTGAATGTGAAATCAGGGGACAGAAAGGGCAGCGCCACGCTAGGACTTAAACAACAAAGAGGAGGATGCGAGAAATAGTAAAAAATCTCCAGGAGTGGAGTGCACCAGCTGGGCGTAAAAAAGGAGGGCTTAACTCTAACGTCGGGCTTAGCTACGTCCGACGTAGTGATTCGAATTTACACCGAGTGCACCAAGCCTGACTAGTCTCGGGCGTAGCTGCGCCTGGTCTTAAGATGCGCGTCCACGTGAATACACGCGAAACAGTCATTGTTGCCATGCAACGCCATTTTACAGACTCAGAGGACCTCAGAGAAGAGGGAATTCCCACACCCACAGCGTCAGCGATGACTCAAGGGGAATCCCAAATGGCCACACCCCGAAAGAGAAAGAGGGATTTGTCAGAGCTACAGCGGGAACTGACGGAGAAAGAAATCGTTCGTGTGGAGGTGGAGACCGTCAAATTGAGAGCGGAACACGAACAAATTGAGCTGGAGAAGGAGAAATTGAGACTCTTCTTAATTCCCTTTCATTGTTAAACATGTAAACAAGACGGCCTGCCATCGTTAATATCCTTCTTGCCTGTTTTACGTTACTATGGATACTAGTCTGTCTTTCCGATTTACGCCTGCTCCTAGGCGTAAAAGTTACACCTGGGCGCAACGCATACAGGGCTTAAGTCTAAGTGGTGCACTAGTCATAACTTTAGTTTGGTCTTAACCTTCGGTTCTACGTCGGACGTAGAGTTACGCCCAGCTTACGCCCAGCTGGTGCACTCCACTCCAGATGGCTTAAACCTAAAAGCTCTTCCGGATGACACATTTGAATAAGAAGCAGAATATAAAAACAAGTCAGGCTCCAGAGTGGGTCACACAGCACAGGAGAAGATTAAGTACAAGTCAAATATAGTCCTTGATTTTTAGGCCTTTGTTTCTAGAAGACTGCACTCCAGGAGTGGAGTGCACCAGCTGCGCATAAAAAAGTAGGGTTTAACTCTAACGTCGGGCTTAGCTACGTCCGACGTAGTGATTCGACGTAGAGTTACGCCCAGTTTATGCCCAGCTTATGCCCAGCTGGTGCACTCCACTCCAGGAATAAAGCCATTTGTTATAACAGCAAACACCATCTGTTTTTGTATCTTTAGATATGTGTATGGTTACCACAAAGAGTTAAACTCCTGTTGCAGCAGATGCTCAGCCGGTGGAGACATTTGTGCCTGCATTATTATTCTGTCTTCTCATTTGAAACTCAATTTTGTCCGATTGAGGACCCTCACAGTTTCTGATTTCATCCAGTTACTTGTTTATGGTTACATTCAGTTGAATCCACCTGTGGGTTATACATTAAGTTGGTGTCGGAGTGATTTGTGCATGTCACATACAAATTGACATGTCATGTGGTAGCATTGCATTCTAGTCTCTTGAGGCTACTGTCAGTTCCTATCAGCTTCTTTTGAATTGGATTTCTGTATGTTGAGTCACCGAGTGTGATCAAAGCTTTGTGAGCCAAGAAAGAAACTTTTTGCTGTTTTTGAAGAGGGCTAACCGTCAGCCTCAGATTAGTCAAACCCAGAGGAAGTTATTTTAAATGTAGTGTGTTTGGAGCCCAACAGTTCCAAAGACACTTAAAATGTCACACAAATGGATTTAAATAATGGCGCACAAGACATTTAGTATAGTGCAATATTTCTGTTTGAAGGAGTGAATGATGCAGCCGTCAAAATAAGTGTGTGTGTGATGTGTCATCAGTCACACATGGCCGCCCTGCAGGTTTTTATTTCTGTAAATGCATCTGAGCACCAATCCAGTGGTGTGTGTGTGTGTGTGTGTGTGTGTGTGTGTGTGTGTGTGTGTGTGTGTGTGTGTGTGTGTGTGTGTGTGTGTGTGTGTGTGTGTGTGTGTGTGTGTGTGTGTGTGTGTGTGTGTGTGTGTGTGTGTGTGTGTGTGTGTGGTGTGTGTGTGTGTGTGTGTGTGTGTGTGTGTGTGTGTGTGTGTGTGTGTGTGGGTGTGGGTGGGTGTGTGTGTGTGTGTTACAGAGAGGGAGCGTTGCTGATGAGGTTAATAGAATGACATGCCTCTTGCAGCTCACCCACACGGCAGCCCGGCATGTCTGCCACCATTGGTATCCCCAAGCCACCACACGCACGCACACACCCCCCCCCCCCCACACACACGCACGCACGCACGCACGCACGCACACACACACACACCACACACACACACACACACACACACACACACACACACACACACACACACACACACACACACACACACACACACACACACACACACACACACACACACACACACACACACACACACACAGGAGAGAGGAAGTTGGCAGGGTTGGATTAGATGACTATTTAAAGTAAGTTAAAACAGAGGATATGACCAAGAATGGACATATATTTTGGTTATGAATACTGCAGGGGAGAATATGTATTAGACAGAGTATGAGTTAACACAAGCCAATATTTGTAGACTCATTTAAGACTCTTCCAGCTTGCCTTTACATCTGTCAGTTTGAGCTGGAATACTATCAATATAGGTTGTAAATCTGCCACTCTATTCTACTGTCTCTGCACACCTACTGGTATATTATCTTGGCTGACAACTGGCCTTTTAATAAAAATGTAATTCTGTCCAGTCAATAGCATCCATCTCTGAAATAATGGCTATGATATACTTTGTGTGATTGCATATTCTGTAATCAATTCCTGCAATTGTTCTCCTTCATCAGGACTGATAGTGCACTTCTTTAATTTGAGTCGACAGAAAGGCTTTCTTTCTGTTTTAGATGTTTTAATGTAGTGCAGGCTTCATACTGGATTGTATTACCATATACAAATTACATAAAGTGATAACAATAAATGGAGAGATGATGTGTTCACTGATACATATCATAAAGTAAAGTTTTAAGTCACTTTCAGTTATTTCCTGCAATATTTATAGTTATTATATTTCAAATGGAGACAGTTTTCAATTGACTCAGCCATTTACATACTGTAATTGAAATGAATTTCTCTATAGTTCAGAGCAGACTGGACTCTGACAAGATGTACAGGCAGTATGAGGGGGAAAAAAGACCTTTTTGGACATTAAAGCATGTAAACATGTCACAGTAGAGGGACAAAGACAATTAGCCTGACAATGCGCATAATATGTCCTCTGTAAGTACAACAAAAAAAAGGTTACATTTGAATACTTATCCGGCAAACTCAACGAGAAAAATGATTGTAATAAGAATGATGGGTATACATGCTAAGAGAGAAACAAGCAGGAAAGAAGCAGTGCAGTCAGGGTAACTACAGCAGCCGGGGAGAATTCAGGTTAGAATTGAATTGAGGTTGGGTAAAGGAGGATGTGGGAGAGAGATGGATGGAAAGTGAAGGACTAATGTGTTTTGAAGGTTGAATGAGTGCTGTCTTGAGGGAACATCAATCTGGACCTCTCCTCTAACCATAAACTACATGCCATGGGCGGACAAGTGTGCACATACACACTCACATTAATGTGAAAGCAGCAGGCCGTATCTGGTTCTTGTAGTGCTCAGTGACTCAGAGAGGAGAACATGCTGCCTTCAATTATTCAATCAAAACCACATTAAACCCCTCCATGCACTCATCTCTGTCTGTGCTCCCCCCTCTCTGTCTTCCTAGCCCTTTTTTTTACGTTATTTTTTTTATGTGGGAGAGCTTTTTACTGCTGTGACACTACTGGCCCGGTCAATGCCAAGTGTGTTACGTTTAAATGGTTCCCCCAGCAAGAAGTGCAGACACTTGTTCTCACTTTTACGAGAGAGAGAGAGAGAGAGAGAGAGAGAGAGAGAGAGAGAGAGAGAGAGAGAGAGAGAGAGAGAGAGAGAGAGAGAGAGAGAGAGAGAGAGAGAGAGAAAGAGAGAGAGAGAGAGAGAGAGAGAGAGAGAGAGAGAGAGAGAGAGAGAGAGAGAGAGAGAGAGAGAGAAATAACTGCCTCTGACAGACAAGATAAATGTGACATTACAAATCTTTGTACTGCTAGAGCTTCAAACAACTAGCTATTTATGTGTGTGTGTGTGTGTGTGTGTGTGTGTGTGTGTGTGTGTGTGTGTGTGTGTGTGTGTGTGTGTGTGTGTGTGTGTGTGTGTGTGTGTGTGTACCTGTGCCAGGAGGGCTATTGCGAATGACTCCCTTAATCATGTTCAGAGCATTTGTTCTCGTATTCATGCCACGCTACAGTGAATGCCACTACGGCCAGGGACGTGTGTGTTGTTTAGCAAAAAGATGTACCCACAGTGATGTGATGGGAGCTGAATTATCTCCAAGGCAGCGACAGGTCTGACCTTTAACTTCACTGGGGGGAGAGAAGGAGGGAGGGGAATCGTGAGGACGGAAGGAGATTATCTCATTCTCTGTGATTTCATTGAATGCAAACTGGTTTTATTGTTGCTGTAAAACACAGCACTTCCTGGAAAGAGAGAGAAAGATAGTGAAGCATCAGTTGGATATAAAGCAGGAGGATATATTAATAATACAAAAGTAGATAAATGTATTCATATGGAAATGTGTTAAACTTAGACTTTGTCATAATCCCCATGGAAAATAATTAGGGATGTCTGATCTGGAGTTTGGCATTTATGCTCTCTAGGAATCAGTGTGAAATTCAAATCCATTTGAAAGCACATTAAAGTAGGTAAACTTTATGACAATATGTTCAATAGTAGTCAACAGTATAAACCATTACATAATATATCATGGATTTTAAAGAGGGGCAATATGACCTGATACACTTTTTGACACTAGCTCTGAGCAGCTTATAAAACTTAAAAACAATTCAGTTAAATCAATATTTAAATAAATCGCAATCATTTGAATTGTATCACTAGTGCAAATAACCACTATGGATGACTATAACAAAGGAAAAGGATAACATTTAAAGGTTACAATGCCTTTTGGATGTTTGAAATGATTGAGATTTTTGGACCAGATGCTACAACACAAAAAATAAAGGGTTTTGGTATTGCCCAATATTGATTATCAACTCTTGTCAATCGGCATATGCGGATACACACATGACCAGGACATCTCTGGTTACAACAAATGGCAATAATCAATTATAAAATACATGAAAGCAATGTTAAACATATTGTATAATAAACCAATAGTTTGTGGAGTGGCACTAATTTGGCGAGTGGATTCAGTCACAGGTTCCTCTGCAGTGCCACAGCTTGGTGCAGTAGGATCTAAACAGGTAACCACAGCGCACGGTACGCTTGATCACACTTGGACAATGCATGCCACTCAAACTGGAGAGTACAGATGGAGCACACCTGCTGCCTTCAGAGTTCATCAGCTGAAGGAGAAGGCCTTAATACATGCAAGCTGTTCTGGGTGACACAAGGTGGCAAGTGGATCTTTCAGTATAGCATCACTGCCACTGAATACAAAATATACATAATACAAGTGAATGAATCAATTTAAACATGAATGCAAGTTTTTTTTCGATGGAAAAGTGTTAGTTGGAACATAATCAAGGACCAGACAATTATGAATTCACAACTGCAAATTGTGTTTTTGGCAGACAGTTGCAATGTGGGTTGTTTGTAGCCTTAATGTTGCTAGGCTAGTGCGTTTTTTAGGGGTCAGTGGGTCTTAAAGTGTTAAGGAAGCTCATTCTAACCTCTGGGAGTTTCTCACAGCTCGTACTAATGATATAAATTCCTTGAAAGTCCGAACAATTGCACATTTCTCCCTTTTCTGCAGAACAATCTGCTACCTGATTTACGTTTTATTGGAGATGTTTTCATCATACTCTTCAAGTATGAGAATGATCTCATAGTAACAGTATTTCATTGAACATTTCCCTTAAGAGGCGTTTTTAAGTGATTTCTATCGTCTTTTATAAAGGGTGGTCATGTTTGAGCCAGCACAGTAAATGGTTTGCAGAGACAAAGTGCACCCCAGGAGAAAGCTACTCCTGCATATTAAGAAAGCCAGAGAATGAAATGCTCTCTGATCTGACTCCTTCAGTGTAGGTTAAATAGAAGAGACTAATTACGTGGATGATGAGTGTTTCAGTTTTCCGCTAATGTGTGAGCAGGAGCGAGCGAGCGTGTGAGGAACAAAGTGAGTGTCTGTGTGTATAAAGGCTTTAGGCTAATCCTGTTGTATTCAACCGGATCAAAGTTGGTTTTAAGCTCTATTTGTAAGTGTGATCCAGCCAATGGACTAATGTCTCCACACACATATACTCAGCAGCCACTGGAAACACACACCTAGAAGAGCTCTCTAAATGTTCGTGTTTATCTCTTGACGGACACACTTCTCAATTTGCGTACTTCTTCACATGTGCTATTTTGAGTGCATACGTGCATCCTAATGAGGTATGACAAAATGCAGTGTGCACTATGGGTACTCAGATGGTGCATTATAACTATAAAACGTTTAGTGTGGAACGCTGGACACTTCTTGCATTTAATGATCAGCATCTTGGATCCATAGAGAAAGTTGTGCAACTAGACAGGGTCGCGGTTGTCCGATGAACACAGCACTATAGAAAATGTTATACTTGTGTTTTTATTTCAGTATTCAATAAACATACCATTTATAATGGTTTCGGAAAGAAGCCACCATTCATGTTTGGGGTAATCAAGCAGCCTTAATAAGTTATTAACGCTTAGTAACTAAAACGCGAACGATAGCGTTGCTAGTTAGCTAGCTAGCTAACAGCCGCAATCGTCACTTCCTGTGAAGGCAGAGCAGCTGTGTGTGATTCAAGACATCAGGCGGTTGAAATCAACACACAGTGCAAAAGTTCAGTGTTCAACATGCATTGTACTAAGGGAAATAACACAGCAACAGTATTATATGTGTGTTGTAAATGTGTGTGTGTGTGTGTGTGTGTGTGTGTGTGTGTGTGTGTGTGTGTGTGTGTGTGTGTGTGTGTGTGAATTCCCATATGACCAAACATTGCATAAAGGAATCATCCAGTTTGTGGTTGGAGTTGAGTTGTTGTGTACTGACATGCTGCACTGCACACACTGCCAATAATCGCTCCATTCACACACACACTTATGCACATATACACACGTATTGCAGGAGGCTGTCAAGTAGGACCAGAGCGTTCTGTTCGGTTTTCTCAAGCGTGTGACATCTCGACAGGAGGAAGGAGATAAGGAGCGATGGGAGACGGGAGAGAGCTAGTGAAAGGAGAGGAAGGTAGAAAAGAGACCCAAAAAGGCAGAAAGGGGGTTAAAGAAACAAGAGGAGGAGGAGGATAAAAGAATTATAGCATGGCTGTAGTGTTGAGACAGTTTGTGTTTCGTTGACCTAAACACAATGGACTGGGAATGAAACATTGAGTTGAAATTGCTGACTTGAGGCAATAGGGAGAGTGTTCCCATTTATTTAGGAAGACCAGAGTTATCCTAAGTGTAGGGAAATGCTGCTGTGCAATGATTTTAAAAATAGAGACAAGCTAATCATATTTTCTTCTTTTAAGATTTGATATCTCCGTCAGAAGGAGTACTCCTGTCACTCACTGAAGACCAGCATGAAAAGATAAAGGCTTAAACAAGCAACAAGTGAAAGTGGCCTTGGAGGGAAATTACACTTTCAGCAAATACATCTCTGTAGGGTTGGGTAGAAAGAATCAAAAACTGATCTTGTAAAGATTTTTTGGAAAATAGTATTGTTTTGGGGTCTGTACTGAAACTCCTGTATGAGCTTTAAAACTAGCGAATCCCACCCTTGATTGATTTGCAATGAAATATTAAACTCAATTACGTAATTTTAAATGTGTTCATTTTAGCTTTGTTTCCCTGGAATTGGAGGATTACGAATAGAGCGGTAGCCGTTTTGATTGGTCGTTTCTATTCCTTCTTCTTACTACTTCCAGTGGTTGTTCTAATGAGGATATCAAAGGAAAGCTTAGAGTTGTCACTTCAACCTCAGAGTCATGGTTTTATCTTAAATATACCAGAGAATAGTCAAAGTCAAAACTACCCAAACATATGACAAAGAAGTCAGGAGAGAAATACACCCTGGGCCATCATCTCAAATGTGTGTGTGTTTACTAACGTATTCATACCTTTGCTTGATTGAAATCCAGAAGTTTTTAGGGAGCACAGTGAAGCGAGGCAGGGCCATTTGCATTAGCGTTTATTTATCTGTCAAGGATTTGAGTTAAAGGAGGGTAAAATAGGGGAGATGGCAATTAAATCTTCATAACTCCCTGAGGATGATCAAAGTTGGGCTAGAGTGTTTGGGTCTTGGTTGAGGAAGCATGATGAGATAAACTGTGTGTGTGACTGTAAACATCAGGGTGACAGGAGAGTGAGTCAGTGTTTGGAAATATCATATCTGCCTACACATTCCCTGCTGAACACGTCTCAGAGAACAGGTCAAATACTAATCCGGTCAACACAACCTTAGTCGAGGGGAGCTTTTACGGTCAATTAACTTCCCCCAGGGCTGAAATATCCCGTATATAGAAGAGATGGAAGTTTCTTATCCGTGCCCAAATGCCTGGTGTCTGAAAAATATTCAGCTCTTCACACCAACTGTGGTTTTCCTTTAGCCAAAACAGGAGCAGAATCGTTTACTTTATTGCATTTTGCAGCTGTTTTTATTGAGATTCACGCCGCCAAGCTACAAGCAAACAAGGTCTCCTAAACAGAAGTCACATGGACGTGTTTCCTGGAATCATTGGGATTTTAATAGAGAGGCGAAGTCCCTCCCCTTCCGGGGGACCTCCATGGGACCTTATTTCGTAAAAAGTATGTGTTAAAGTCAATGGAGAGAGAAAGATTATCTTTCGATCCCGTTTCAATTGTGCCACGAATTACATGATGTTTGTCGATTTAAAAGATAATTTTGCAAGTCAATTTTTTTTAAATGTGTCGTAAAACTGTGAAGTAACACATTTTTTTGGTGTGAACCACTCAATGAACTACATTTCTGGTCTCGCACACGTCACCAACACCAAGATGGCCGTCACGTTAGAACATTTCACTTCTTTCTTTCAGAATGAAGCGAAAAGTATTAAAAGAAGGGAAAATCACTACAAGTCTGGCCATGTTGAGAACTGTACATACGGACAAGGGGAGTTAGTCGGTTCCGTGAGAGCCAGCATGCGGGACCGGCTTTACAAGGTGTCGGTGAGTAACACGAGTGTAATGTGTAACGGTAATGACATCACTTACGCAACTCTGGGATTCGTAGTCTTTAGTTGCGTATTTTTCATAGTCTTATATTTCAACAGTTTTACGACAAACTGACTTTTTTGACATGGAAATGATTTTTTAAGATTGACAAACATCATGTGTGTAATTCGTGGCACAATTCAAACGGGATCAAAAGATAATCTTTCTCTCTCCATCGACTTCAATATATAATTTTTCCGAAATAAGGTCCCATGGGGCGGAAGTAGATGGGCGGGACTTCACCTCTCTATAGATTACAGATAGCTTGATGCTTCTAATCAAGAACACATGAAGAAATAGATGACTTACAGCATCACTGGGGTTTGCCCTTATTTATTTTTCTGATTCCATACTTGAGAGTAATTGCTTGAAGTTTCTTGGGAACTGGTCCTAACTTGATTTATTGGTTACATGATTGGACGTATGTCTGTTCCGCACCACCAGTATCCATTAAAAGGACCATTGCTGTGTCATATGAACTTTTTACAAGCAGCAAGATTTCATTCAAGTTCATGTTTACATTTTTTATTTATTTTAGTAAGTAAATCTTTAAAAACGGTGTAGATAGTTACAGACTTAAAGGTGGGGTCGGTAATTTTGGAGAAACCACCTCGAGTGCGCTAGAATTTGAAAATACACAGCTGGAAGAAATCTGCCACTTCCTCACAGAGCCCCTCCTCCAACACACACGAACGCGCACATGACCAATGACGGCACGAGATGAGTTTGTGCCCAGATGGAAGGCTGACAGGCAGGTAGGCCATCCAGTTACTTTAGCCGGCTCAGATGATTGGTCGTGCTTTTTACAGCGCCACGGCTTCCACAGATGACATTTTTTAATGTATTTTTTGTCAAAGCACTTCAGATATTCATTGCTATCGGGATGTTAAGAGCATTCCATGGAATATAACAAAAAGTGTATCTCGAGCCGGCTTCTCAAACTTACCTACCCCACCTTGAAGCAGCATCTTAACTCAGTGGGCATGTGGAAGTTAATGTTTTTAGGCAAAGCTTCTTTATGGTCATGGCTGCTGGATAGCTGGTATTGATATTTTCAATTAATGGAGAAACTACCAAATAATTGTGCCATGTATCTCATTCTCGCAATCTCCTGACCTACGGATAGAGTTAATTATGAGAATTGAACCATCACTACTTTAACTACAACTTACAGTCAGAAATAAGGCGTTAACTAAAGCCTAGTGTGTACATTAAAAAACACTTGAAAAAGGAGAAATGCAAAGATATAAACACACACACTACTTAAAGGGGACCTATCATGCAAAATGCACTTTTGTACGTCTTTTATACATGAATATGTGTCCCCGGTGTGTCAGGGAACTCACCAAGTGTCAGAAAACACAACCCTCTCTCTTTTCCTCCATACCCAAATCTTTAAAAATGGGGCTGCAAAGGAGCTTATCCAGACTGATACAGATTTGAAATTGTTCTGACGTCGGAAACGGGGTGCTCCGCCTATATGGGCAACTCTCCACCTATCAGGGGAATGAGAGGTTGCGTGGCATGGTAACAGCATGGTAAGATGACGCTCGTGCCTCGCCCCCCTCCTTTGCAGGGGAGCGAGGTCAGCTGCAGCTCATTTGCCACAGAATCAGCCCTTGCAAAAACAGGGCTGGAATAGAGCAAATAGAGCGAAATGAGGCATGGCTAAAATGCATGATCTGTTTGGTATTTTGAAAAAAATTTCACAGACATGTTTTATATAGGTATGGCCCTACAATATATTATTCAAATATAGCATGATAGGTCCACTTTAAACCATTTATTTCTTCGTAAATTCATAATTTGACGTTATCTGTTGCCAACTCTGTTCGACAAAAGCCTGGAAGACGGTCATTGGTTGGGAAGAAAGCCAAACACATATCAAAAACGGAATGTGCACACCAATATTTGTTTCGTAACATGTTATGGCATAGTTAAAGTAATGTGACATGTGGCTGGAAAATGTTTTTGAGCCCTTTCACTTTCAAGGTTACATCAATTAAGTGCATCATGCTTGAGGCCTGAGAGTGTATGATTGTCAAAATGCTGTTTCAGTTCCTTTACTTATGGGAAAGCTACATTTGTATCATGAAATAGTCACAGAGCACAGACAGTGAAGGTTTTCTATCTGTTTTCCCCTCGTCTAAAAGCAGCTCCATGCAGACAGATCTCTGCTCCACACTGTGAAGACACTCCTGCAGTCGCTGCCTATCCACCCACACACGAGTATTATGGTATGGCTCATTCACATGGATAGAGAGGAAACGGCACATACTTTATCTGTTTCTATGGAAACCACAACTTAATAAGCAGTCAGCTAGGAAATCAGTGACATTTACCTGTCTCTATTAGTCTTTCTTTACATTACATTACATTACATTGCATTTAGCTGACGCTTTTATCCAAAGTGACTTACAATAAGTACATTCGACCAGGAAGACACGACCTTGAAGAAAACAGAATCATATAAGTACATCAGGTTTCATAGAGCCAAACATTTCAAGTGCTACTCAACTGGCTTTAGATAAGCCAGTCCTTTATTAGTATATAAGTGCTTTGTTAATAATTCTATCGCTCGAAGTGGAGTCGAAAGAGATGAGTTTTCAGTCTGCGCCGGAAGGTGTGTAAGCTATCTGCTGTCCTGATGTCAATGGGGAGCTCATTCCACCATCTTGGAGCCAGGACAGCAAACCCACGTGTTTTTGCTGATGGGAACTTGGGTCCCCCTCGCAGCGAGGGTGCAGCGAGCCGTTTGGTTGATGCAGAGCGGAGTGCACGCGCTGGGGTGTACGGTTTAACCATGTCCTGGATGTACGAAGGGCCAGATCCATTCGCAGCATGGTACGCAAGTACCATTGTTTTGAAGTGGATTCTAGCAGTTACCGGAAGCCAGTGGAGGGAGCGGAGGAGCGGAGTGGTGTGGGAACATTTAGGAAGGTTGAAGACCAGGCGAGCCGCTGCATTCTGGGTGAGCTGCAGAGGTCGGATGGCACATGCAGGTAGACCAGCCAGGAGGGAGTTGCAGTAGTCTAGGCGTGAGATGACGAGAGCCTGGACCAGAACCTGCGTCGCTTTCTGTGTCAGCTGGGGACGTATCTTCTTTATTTGATTACCAATTAGCCTGTATGTTAATATGGGCTCCTACAGCGATATAACACACTGAGATTTACATTCAATAACTCCTTCACACTGTCTGTGTATATCTTACTGAGTGTGAGACAGATTTGGTGCAGTCTGGTGTCTCATTTCAAAGGCATATAGTTCAACATGCTTCATTTCGGACATCATTTTTCTTGTACTATTGGTGAAGACGTAATTACTGCCCTAACATTTGAAAGCTCTGATAGACTCTCTAGGATTATATAGTCGATCTGTGTAGTGAAAACAAAACAAATGTTCTTTCAGCTCAGGTCATTTCCTACTCACAGTTCTAGTAAAAAGAAAAAACGGGTTCCTATTTTTTAATCCGGGCAAAATTGCTTTGCTTTTTGGAATTAATTTGCATGTATTTACACTGAACAAAAGTATAAACGCAACACTTTTGTTTTTGCTCCCATTTTTCATGAGATGAACTCAAAGATCTAAAACATTTTCTATATACACAAAATAACCATTTCTCTCAATATTGTTCACAAATATGAAAAAATCTGTGATAGTGAGCACTTCTCCTTTGCCGAGATAATCCATCCCACCTCACAGGTGTGGCATATCAAGATGCTGATTAGACAGCATGATTATTGCACAGGTGTGCCTTAGGCTGGCTACAATAAAAGGCCACTCTGAAACGTGCATTTTTGCTTTATTGGGGGGGTCTGGGGGGGGTCCGAAAACCAGTCAGTATCTGGTGTTAGGGTTAGGGTTAGGGTAATGTTGTGAATCGTGTGGCCCATGGTGGTGGTGGGGTTATGGTATGGGCAGGCGTATGTTATGGACGACGAACACAGGCCACTCGATTCACAACATTACCCTAACCCTAACCCTAACCCTAACCCTACCCCTCACACCAGATACTGACTGGTTTTCGGACCCCCCCAGACCCCCCCCAATAAAGCAAAACTGCACGTTTCAGAGTGGCCTTTTATTGTGGCCGTTTATATTTTTGTTCAGTGTAGTTTTTTGCGAATAGCTCTGTCACCCAGTAGCACTTCAGCAGTAAGAGTCTGTGGTTGCATAACACGGGAGTGGATAAAGAGAAATGTTAAGACCCTCAAAGGAAACACTATTCTAAAAAATTAAGTATGAATTAGAGAGAGCTTGGGTCTTTCAGGTAAAAAAATTGAATATCCTTTATGTTATATTGAATATAAGGGAATAGGGATTACAGGATGATGTGTAGGCTAACGTCCATTTTGACCTTGATGGCGTGATGTCAAGATGTTGTTTGTTGGAAAATACAGGGGAACAACATTTGGTGAACAACAGCAATGTGCAGTTAACAACGCTCATTATAGCCAATGTATGCAGAGCACTCGTGTCTTGTGGATTATGGGTCTCAAGTGATGTGGGGACCCGGTAAAATGGGCCACATTTCCCTGTTGCCCTCGATGAGAGAGCTGGTTCACTGAATGTCTTAGAGGTGGAGGTTTGTGTGTGGAGGAGCCGGAGTGAGAGGAAGGAAGAGTGTCGGCATTAGTAATGAATGTATTGTCACTTTCCATTTGCCGTACCAAAGCTTCACTGCACTCCAGTCCCACGGGAGGAAACACTACCCACCTTGTTTAGCTCTGACGTTGAAGTGGAATAACGCGGGGAGGTGAAGGAGAGCGAAGGGTGAAGTGATGGACAACTGGAATAAAGTAGAGAGGTAATAGAAGAGACAAATGGGAAGGAGACACAATTCCTCTCTGAATCTTTTGTGTGTGCAAGCAATTTAGATTTGAACAAATCACACTGCAGTTGGACCTTTCCCTTGCTGTGTGGGTGTGGAGAGATAGAGAGAGAGAGAGAGAGAAGAGAGAGAGAGAGAGAGAGAGAGAGAGAGAGAGAAGAGCGAGAGAGAGAGAGAGAGAGCAGAGAGAGAATCGCCCTCGATAGATATAGCGAGAGAGAGCTCGCGCTAGAGATATAAGATCCTCTGAGAGCAGCGAGATGAGAGTCGAAATAACTCCTCTGACAGACAAGATAATGTGACATTACAAATCTTTGTACTGCTAGAGCTTCAAACAACTAGCTATTTATGTGTGTTGTGTGTGTGTGTGTTGTGTGTGTGTGTGTGTGTGTGTGTGTGTGTGTGTGTGTGTGTGTGTGTGTGTGTGGTGTGTGTACCTGTGCCGAGAGAGAGAGAGAGAGAGAGGATAGCGCGCGCGAGCTCCTCTCGAGAGCGCGATTCATTCCGCGCTAGAGAGAGATAGCGAGAGAGAGAGAGAGAGAGAGATGTAGCTGTTTCCATGGAAATTATTTATATTTGAGGCTAATATTTGATTATGGTTTCTGTGTGTGTCCACCAGTTGTCCCAATGATAAGTAGTTTTACTCTCTGCTAGACAAATCATGTTTACACTGCTAATCCTTTAGTTTAAGGGCTATTAAAGACACAGATACACACATGTATGCACACAGTGTGAGGCCTTTTTAAATACACATGTATATTGAGCAACACTGTGAACTTTTTAGGCTTTTCCCTTTCCCGTAGTGTGTTGTTTTATATTTGTTTACTGATTTTTCTTAGTGACTGACAATGAATATAATTTGCAAATATGTTAATTTGGAATAAGCCATTTTGTCTCTGCAGCTGAAATATATGTTTCTCTTTCCTCTTTATTGTTTCTATCCATGTGAGCTCTGTTTCCATGGTAATTGTCACTAGGCTTACAGTTTGTCAATATTTGTGTGATGTAGATGTAAAGATGCATTTAAATGGCTCACTCTGAATATTAACTCAAACAGAGGTTACTGAATAACACATGAGCACTTTTTCTAAATGTTGCCCGTGCATAGTATTTACACTGGTTAATATTAACCCCTGTACTTCCCCTTGTTGCCATGGCTACAGTAAATACAGTTTTAATGTTGTTTACTCTCCACTGTGGGCGAGTGAGCCATAAGCGATGGCTAGATATGAAGTCATTTATTTCCCCTGACCATGGGAAATGTTGCGTCATTGTCTTAAGGCAGGGGTCTGTGTGATACATTCATATTTTTTGGAGCAGCAGATCCTCCTTTTGATTACAGTCAGGCTTTTGCTATCTCCAACAGCAACCCTCATGTACCGCTCAAACATCCAAATGAGGTTCCTGCGAAGGCAATCAAAGCGATAAGGGTGATTATGTCGGATATTGTGTTCTGGTAAGTGACGTTTACCCACATTAAGACGACAACTTTAGAATTAAATGGAAATCAGATGTATCTAAATGTTGTAGTGGCCTTAAGGGGCTTTAATTAAAGAGCAACATTTAAATAAAACAACCCTGCTTAAGTGTTTTATAAAGCTTTAGCGGTAGAAACAAGCATGATTACGCCATATTGTTTAGGGCTTTAGGGCGCTGTACAATAGCTGCCCACTGCTCCTAGTACTAGACTCCTGGTACTGATGGGTTAAAAGCAGAGAGCAAATGTCATGTGTGTGACCATTAAAGAGGGTTTCATCCCTCCCAATTATTCTTCAATTCTTCTTCAACATTATAATCTTTACAATGGCCGATCGAAGTGAATTGCATCAATATGACATTTTAATTGCGTTGTTTTCTTGTCACCCTTCGTATAAGAGGGTGCTACTGCAGGAAGCTTTGGTTTAGTGAAACTCAAAGAAGCCCTATTATGCTTTTTGTGGTTTTCCTTTACTCTACTGTGTTGCATAGGTTTCTGTGCATGTAAATGGTCTGCAAAAGCTAAAATCCCAAAGTTACCTCCAGAGGGACTTTCTCCCCCACACACTCCCTTGTTGAAACACCTCAATTGGACTCCTTTGTTTACTTCCGTAACTTAGTGACATCACTATTTTACTCTTGTGCTTCTATTGGCTAGTGCTCCAACGTATTGTACATGATAGGCTAAGTAAAGGGGCGGGACACATCTAAGCACCTGACAAATCCCAACTGAATGGTCAGCTCACCAATCAGAGCAGGCTGGGCTCTGGTTTCAGACAGAGGGTGAAAAGAGGTGCTGCACCACCTTAAAAAAAAAATATATATATATATAGCATAGTATATTTTCTTTAAGCTCAATTCAATTCAAAAGCGTTATTGTCATATGCACAAAGCTACAGTGTAGAAATGGCAATTAAATTCTTCTGACCTGACCTCCTCCAACAATGCGACATATATAATAAAATACAAAAATACAAGATAAACAGTAGTGCAAAAAGTCTATATACATACATACATACATACATACATACATACATACATACATACATACATACATACATGTCAATATAATATGATATGTATAAGAACAGAATATGAAATTAAATAATGTACATTAAGACAAAATTAAATACGGTTTATTGCGGTGATAACTATTTATATAAATAATTAGATTGCAAGATGACAAACAGGAATGTGTATCGGGGTACTTAGCAGAGCTCAGGTGTTTAACAGTCTTATGGCCTTTGGGATAAAACGTTCCCAGAGTCTGTAATAAAATACATGCATTCGAGCAGCGACAAAGTGATTAAGACATTCTTTTCCGTCTTTGTTTACTTTGACTGTTGTCTTCATGCTCCGAGGAGAGTTGATGTGCGTGCATGAAGCTCCACTTTTTTCCGTCAAATCCCACCAAAGCTCCTGTGTGTCCCGCTGTCTCAGCTAATAATAAAACACTGTGAGTTGTGCTGCCTGCTCTCCTGTGGCGGGGCTGTAAAAAGGTGGAGACCTCTGACCAGGTGTGTGTTCAGCCATGCGTGGCTCTGCATCTGTCTACCTGTTAAACACGGTTTAGTGTTAGAGGTTATACAGACAGGTTACAGGAGGGCACGCCACTGGACACACATTCACTATCAATAAAACATTAAATATATAAGGATTCTCCGACTTATATCAACTTTTTCTTTCCATTTCCTTTTCTGGAAAGTGCAGGGAATATATGAATAGATTAAATGTGTTCACTTCCAAAAATGTTAATTTTAGTTAATTTACTGTATTTTAGTAGGTATTAAATCATTTACATTTAAAATACTCTCTTTAGATTTGCACACAATGAAAAGTAGAAACCTTTATATTCTTCTGGTTAGCTCTTTCAAGTGGAAACTGTACTTTCCTTTTTCCTTTCCTTTTCTTGAAATGAGTCACACCACTGCCCACATGGACAATAGCTGCTCTCTTTTTCAGTGCTGCTGTTTCTTTGGCTAAAAAAGATGATTAGATTTGCATTTGAGCCAGGCGAAGAAATGGTGACCAGCAAATAACTTTCCTTTTTTCAATCATCTACTATTAATTACTTTGATTTTGTAGTCTAATTTACTTTTTGCGTTTGTTGTATATGTGACATATGGGCTTTCACATCCTTAACCAGTTAAACCCCACGGCCCCGCAACATCTTGCAAGACACAGCGTCTGAGGGCTACTTAATATTTAACAAACTATGAATGTGTCATACCCACTTAACGGGAAGAAACTCAGCTATCAGACAATATTAACCGTATTTAGCTAAACAAAACGAAAGGGTAATAACAAAGGCTCTGAATTAGCCCTGAGCGAAAAAATGCTAACGCACTTAGCACAGAACTCAAGGTAAAATACCCTTATTACTTATCGGATCTGCACAAAAAATATATCGATTAGCAAGCCGAGATTCCACAGATTCCAGACATATAAGTATCATCACTGAGCGATCAGAACTCGCGGCCAAACGAAAAGAAACAACAACAAATAAATGTGCGTTACGGAGCCAAAATGTCTTACCTTAGCTGTTGTCAGGGTCGGCTTTAGAACAAATCGAATGGGGGGGCAATCATTTACCAAGGGGGGGCACACACTGCCGTCAACAACCAACACACAAGAACCAACGCAATTTAAAAAAACATGCTGTAAAGTCTATTGTCTTTCGCACACATTGCAGGGTGTAGTGCTATTGTATAGCGCACCTATGACCTGTGCATACATGCACGGTTGTGGCACGACCACCAAAACAGAAACATATGGACATAGGCCACCATATAAAAAGTGTGCAAATGTATTTAGTATCCTATCCATGTGAACATGTTTTAGGTGGGGGTGGACCTAACCTCCTCTAGGAGGGTCTGGGGGCATGCTCCCCCGGGAAGATTATTTTCAAAATATTGAAGTTAAATGCATCAATCTGGTGCACTTTGAGAGCAACATGAAGAGATCTATGGATAGCCTACATCTCTCAGCATCCATATGAAACAGAACTGTACACAGATTTACTTTTTCTTTATGGATATTTTACTAATCACTCCCCTTTTAAACTGTATTCTTGTGTTACTGTCCTATAGTATTTCATACCCGTTTTTCATTTATTCTCTTATTCTTTAATAACTATAATGATCATATAAAGATATTCCTCGCAAATACTTGTTTACATAAATGGTGACCAAACCGTTTGAGACCCACTGAGATAACTTACACTAAAGTGAACTATCTAAACACTGAGAGAGTCCTTACCTCACTGGGCTGACGTTATAAGATCCTCTCAGTCTGACAGGAGAGGACTCTCCTCCACCTTGGTGTAGAAACAGCCCTTTATGTCCGTTAGCATAGCTAGCTAACCAGATGCTAACAACAACATTCCACGTTACCGCTCGCGCACTCACAAAATGCGCTCGTGCCACACACACACACACACACACACACACACACACACACACACACACACACACACACACACACACACACACACACACACACAGAGCCGAGCTTGAATGAAACACAGAGACCCATGTACTTGTACTGTACTGTATATCATATTATTTTCGATGGCTTTACTGTATAATCAGTGTAACAGATGAACAGATCGCCACTGGGCTTTCATCTAAACGCACAGCCACGTAATGATAAAAAAACAAAGATCGGGGGTCATTGGTCAAGCAACACACCAATCAGAGAGCAGCAGTGAGCAGGCTCAGACTGTGTTTTATATTTGTATTCTTTATTTCTGATAAAAACTTTTGTGGAAACGTTTTCACTTATATGATTTTTTTTTAAAAAACCGGCCAAGTGGAAAGGCTTGCCCACCCTGCGTTGGGCGGGGGGCACAGTGACTCATTTGGGGGGGCATGGCCCGCGAATGACCCCCCATGATGCCGACCCTGGCTGTTGTTCTGATCAAAAGTTGTGTTCAATGGCATTAATACGAGAAAAACGCTGCTGAAGGTTAATCCAGAGGTTAATCCATCATCATATTTATGGCAATAAACGTAGTTTTCTATAGAGTGCAACATAAGTTTCGGTTTGGGCAAACTGCGTGTGCATCACTCTCACTCCTCAATGGTAATTTTTAGATGGATTTAGGAACCCCCCCTCGATTATATTGGCTCTAACGGTTCAAAAGAGGTGTCAATCACCAAAATCGACCAATGGGTTTGTTGGAGTCGGGAGGCCTGTTAATTTATTCCGGCAATTACTCAGACCTACTAATTAACCTAACAGAAGCTATTGAGTCTATGTAAGTTTACTGCCAGGCTCGGATCCACCTGGATCAGCTAGGTCTCACCTCTACTAACTCCTGAAGAACCAGGTTCAATGAACTGCTGTTTCAATTCAGACGACGCACTAAATCCGTATAAGTGATCCCGAAGGATTCTGGTATCAGTAATGAGGTGTGGCCCTGCCTAAGTGTGAGTGGCAGTGTGTAATCTTACCTTTAAGCAGGAGAGGAGAGCGCAGATTTATTTTAAGTTATCCCAATCCAAAAAGGTGGGATGATTTTATTTGAAGAAAATGGTCCACACTTTTACAGGGTTTTTACCTTCTGTCGTTACAATGTGACAATCATACGAAATATATCATGCTGTGGTCCTTTTCTAATATAAAACCTCAATTCACAGTTTTACATTTCTTACATTAAATCCTAACTTCAACTGGCTTACTTCAGTTGTGACATTACATTCTAAATTCAACTGGCCCACTTCAGTTGTGACATTTAAATTCTAACCTCAACTGGCCCACTTCAGTTGTGACATTTAAATTCTAACCTCAACTGGCCCACCTCAGTTGTGACATTTAAATTCTAACCTCAACTGGCCCACTTCAGTTCTGACATTTCAATTCTAACTTCAACTGGCCCACTTCAGTTGTGACATTTAAATTCTAACTTCAACTGGCCCACTTCAGTTGTGACATTTAAATTCTAACTTCAACTGGCCCACTTCAGTTGTGACATTTAAATTCTAACCTTAACTGGCCCACTTCAGTTGTGACATTTCATTTCTAACTTCAACTGGCTCACTTCAGTTTTGACATTTAAATTCTAACCTCAACTGGCCCACTTCAGTTCTGACATTTAAATTCTAACTTCAACTGGCCCACTTCAGTTCTGACATTTAAATTCTAACCTCAACTGGCCCACCTCAGTTGTGACATTTAAATTCTAACCTCAACTGGCCTACTTCAGTTGTGACATTTAAATTCTAACCTCAACTGGCCTACTTCAGTTGTGACATTTAAATTCTAACCTCAACTGGCCCACTTCAGTTCTGACATTTAAATTCTAACTTCAACTGGCCCACTTCAGTTGTGACATTAAATAGGCCTTAAATTCAATGTACCAAACCCCTTGTGTTTGTAAATACTGTGATTATAGAACAACATCAAATATAATGCATTTTCATTGTGGGTTATACAAGAATATATTTGATTATATTTGATTATTATTTGATAATATTTGATTATATTAACTTTCGTTTTAATTATTCAACTTAATATGGAGACCTCAACAGGTTCCAGAGATATGGCAAATATACCCAAAGGACCCCAGGTGGGTTTTGTTTTTTCTAAATCTCTCTAAAAAGGTCAAATTTACACAGGGTACTTATTACAGTATATGTTTTAGTTTGGATTCCTAAAGCTTTTAGTCTACTATCCCATCATTCAAAGGTGGTTTTCACTATAAGTAATGGTTTTTTTTTGGACGGAAACTATAATGTTCAATCTGAATTTACTTTAAAATAAAAACATCTATATTGATTCTGACTTTTCTACATCCAACTCACAGGTGTATCATTGCTTTGAGAAAAAATATTATTAATTTACCCCTTTTAGAAGGGAAGATATAGTCATTTGTTCTGGGCATGTCATTTTCAAGCCTGAAACCTGAAAAACATGCTTGGGGCTTAAGAGGTTAATGCAAAAACTAAGTACTGTTTACAATCACAATAATGTAGCTTGTCAATGTTACATGTACTTTTGATAAAAAACCCAGCTTTCTACATAGTTTTCCCCTTTTCTTACCCCATCAATTATTATGTAGTGTAGACATGATTAATGGTATTTAATTGAATGTGCATACCTGACCACAATTGGCTTCCAATCCAGTTGTGATTGTCAGGAATTAAGCTTGTACAAACACGACTTAAAGAGGCCCTATTCTGCTCATTTCCAGGTTTCATATTAGTTGTAGTGTCTCTACTGAAACATGTCTCCATGCTTTATTGTTCAAAAAGCTCTTTATTTCTCTCATACAGCCTGTGCTGCACCACCTCTTTTCACCCTCTGTCTGAAATCAGAGCCCAGTCTGCTCTGATTGGTTAGCTGGCCGGCTCTGTTTTTGATTGGTCAACCGCTTAGATATGTCCTGCCCCTTAGCCTATCATGTACAATGTGTTTGAGCGCTAGACAATAGAGGCGTGAGTGTTACATAGTGATGTCATTATGTTATAAACCAAGGTATCCAATGGAGGTGTTTCAGGCAGGGGGGGGGGGTGTGGGAGAGAAACTTCCTCTGGAGGGAACTTTGGGATTTTAGCCTCTGCAGACCATTTACATGCACATAAAGCTATATACTACACACTACAGGAAAGGGGAAACCCCTAACGAGCATAATAGGGCCTCTTTAAACTCATATGAATGAAGGCCCATGTCTTGCACGTGCTCCTGTAGACGAGTGCTTTTAGACAACGGGTCATTGAAGATAAAAAATCAGCTAGTAGTGGAGCCCAGTGGGGGAAACTGGAGCACACTCATCCTTTAATGACATTAATTATACCTAATAAATTACAATTACAGGAGAAGCCATGCGCTCCAGTTCCCTCCTCCACTACCCGCTGACTGTGATTCGCCTGTATTGTAACACCCCTTAGAATCTAGATTGAAGAAGCAAAACCTAGTCCCCTGCAGAAAAAACAAAAGGAAATGTGTGGCGAGGATGTTCTACACATAAACTGGTTCCTATGGTAACGCGACCTGAAAATATGACAACAGATACAATTACTCTTTCTCTCATTTCTTCTGATCTCCATTTCGTGTCTCGCGTTGTAGTCAGTTGCTCTCGGTCTGGCACTCGGTAATAGAGGTGATATTGAGTCTTCTCATTAAAGAAAACGAGGAAACCGCACATCCACCATTCTGTCAGTGTCAGATTTTGGCGGTGTGTGTGTGTTTGTTTGTTTATGTTTGGTTTAACCGGGGATGAGTGCAGTGAAGATGAGTTATTTTACAGCTCTGAGGCAATAAGGAGAGCATTTTGTAGAAATAATATACGAGACATTAAAGTGTTGAAATATTCAAAGTCTATTTTCATGTCCATTTTTATCTCCCTGTGGTCTCTCCTGTTTTCCTTCCAGTCTTTGTATTATCTCACAATTCATTCTCTGTCTTTCTTTTTGCTGCTCACCACACTTGGGTCCTCCAGCTGAACTCCTCCAAAAGAAAAACGAGTAGCCCCACAGAAAGTTTTATGGAGGGAAGAGAAATGTCATCTTTTAGTGGCCCTGAGATTTTCTTCTGCTGGCATAATCCTTTCTTTTCAATCCTTCTGATAAAAGCGACCTCATTAAGCCTAAAGGGGTTTTTCTCTTTTTAAAATTAAAGGAGAGGTGGAGGTGGTGGTGCACACACACACACACACACACACACACACACACACACACACACACACACACACACACACACACCACACTCACGCACACACCACACACACACACACACACACACACGTACCATGTATACATCACTTCAGGGGACATTACATTGACTTACATGCATTTCCTGGAGACTTATCCTAACCTTAACCATAACCAACACATGCCTAACCCTTAACCTTACCCTAACCCTAACCCTTACCCCAACCCTAATCCTAAACCTAACCAAGTCTTCACCCTAAAATTAATGATTCCCCTCATGGGGACCTCCAATTTGTCCCCATAAGGGAAGCCAGTCCCCACACGTGACTGTGTAAACAGATTTAGGTCCCCACAAGTATAGTAATGCTAGACCCACACACACACACACACACACACACACACACACACACACACACACACACACACACACACACACACACACACACACACACACACACACACACACACACACACACACACACACACACACAGAGAGGCTCGTTCAGCGGCAGCATACGGTTTCAATGGTCTGATTCACAGTTGTGTCAAACTGAGCATGAGGTATTTTCAATTATGACTCAGCTGCTATACACAGATCAAAAGAGGATGACTCTCTGAACTAAATATATACTGGTCGTGACTCGCTTTTAATGGCTCGGGCAGAGACCTGTTTTGCGTCATCGTTGTAATGACCATACAGCGACGGCTAGAACCAGTCCTGCATAATCGGATTTCTGCACTTCTTTTATTTTTTATACTTAAATATTTTGTTCCTTTAACTACATTTGTGTTGCTAATCCAATTTCAGCCTAATGTCCCGGAATTGGATTTGTGTTTTTACACCATCAGCTTATTGAAAATCAATCAATTCGTTTATGTTTGTGCAGTATTCAGCGGGGGTTGCTTATTCCACTGATTGAACTGTTTTTAATTGCATCAGTCAGTTAGATAAAGGATGAATCTGCGGTTTGGGAGAAAGATTTAGATGTTTGAACTCAACAGCCAAACTATTAACCTCCCTCCCGTCAGTGCTCCTTCAGAGAACTGCTGTGGGAATCAATCAGGAAATATCAACAGTCATTGAAAAGAAGAATACATTGGGATAAAGAAGATAATCGAAACGAGTATCCTAGCAAGTACACGCCATATTTGGGTGCTCAAATAGAGTGGTGTAGGGACTTTTTTTAGTCTGACCTGAAGCTTGGAGCTGGGCGTGTCTGAAGCTCGACCAACAACCAATCACATGAATCTCCCGCCCCTGACACACAAGCAGCGGTTTGATTGGCTAGAGCTTGTACTGGCATATGATTTGATTGGCTGACGCTTCCACCGAAAGCTTCAGAAGCTTCAAAAGTTGAACATTGCTCAACTTTTGCAGCCTGAAACGCCAGGAAAGCTCCGCTCTGCTTCCCACAATGCAGTTCGGCGAAAAGTGACGTCACCCCATTCAAAGTGAATGGGCAGACGCGTTGGAAACCGTTTTTGAAGCTGTCGAAGCTGTAGTGTGGACGGGCCGTAAGGGCTCCCTAGACAAAGCCAATGGGATTTTTCCGTTGATATAATGCTTTACGTTATGCAGCAGTTTGAAGTCCACCACAGCTGCATCCGTGCCTCTTTCATGACTTATTTGAGAAGTAGCTGGCGTAACCTCCTCATGAGTATCTACATTCATTAGAAAGTGGCTGTCTTCGGTAAAGAAGTATTCAGCTGGAAAACTGAGTGCTATTCCCATAGTGCTTCTTGGACCGTTTTTCGACTCTACTCTGATTTCCCCTCATTATTCATCAGACATTTGTTTACCAGATATTTAATTAACGGAGCGTCCACACAGCAGCGTGCGTTGACCCTTGGAGCTGGGCGTGTCTGAAGCTTGGGGATTTTTTGCGACCAACAACCAATCACATGAATCTCCCGCCCCCGACATACAAAGCAATAGCAATGTTAAAACGAAGTAAACTGGATATAAAATCCCCAAACAGGCGAAAACCTACCAGTTTCACCCACTGTCTCTGCCTCCTCCCTCCATGCCTCGCTCCTCCGGTTTGTATCCCGGTAGATGAACGGAGACTGATCATTCAGCACCGGGTGATTCACTACCGCTATAATGAATTTTCCCTCCATTTTTTGGAATATGAGGAAATGACCTGCGTAGTCTCTCCCAGCATACACGCGGTTTGATTGGCTAGCGCTTGTACTGGCAGATTTGCATAAACGGGATTTCATTGGCTGACGCTTCTGCCGAGGCGCCAAAAGTTAAACATTGCTCAACTTTTGAAGCCAGCAACGCTCCACGTCGCTCCATGCAGTTCGGCTAAAAGTAACGTCACCTCATTCAAAGTGAATGGGCAGAAGCGTTGGAAGCTTCAACGCACGCCGCTGTGTGGACGGGCCGTGACTGAAAAAAGACACCAAAGGTCATCAACGCCAATTCAAAGAATGTCTTTCTTTTAACACTGTGGTGTTTTGATATTTAATGAGGCGAATAAGATTAACTTCATTGTCTTTTAATTGCTGTAGCTTGGGGGTTTTACTGAAAATAAACCATCAGTGAATTAATCTATGCCAAATAGTATCACTCTTATTTACCAATAAAGGTTAATTACTTCAGTGACTATGCAGCAAAAAGACGTTGTGAGAAATGATAATAATGCGAAAAATACAATAACAACATCTGAAGACTCGAGCATTGCACTAGACTTACGGCCCGTCCACACTACAGCTTCGACAGCTTCAAAAACGGTTTCCAACGTGTCTGCCCATTCACTTTGAATGGGGTGACGTCACTTTTCGCCGAACTGCATTGTGGGAAGCAGAGCGGAGCTTTCCTGGCGTTTCAGGCTGCAAAAGTTGAGCAATGTTCAACTTTTGAAGCTTCTGAAGCTTTCGGTGGAAGCGTCAGCCAATCAAATCATATGCCAGTACAAGCTCTAGCCCATCAAACCGCTGCTTGTGTGTCAGGGGCGGGACATTCATGTGATTGGTTGTTGGTCGAGCTTCAGACACGCCCAGCTCCAAGCTTTTTTTGAAGCTGTAGTGTGGACGGGCCGTTACTCCTATCGATTTTTTAAAACAATTATCTTATCAAGCTAAACACAAAGCCCTGGCTAACAGCCAAACATGTAGCTTATACTAATTGGCTGTATAATGTTCCACAGTGATTGTCTTCAGAGCTAATGCAGCAGATAAAACACCTGAGGGGAGAGGCTTATGTAATGGTTCCCCGTGAAGGTAATGTGCCCGGCCATTAGAGGCTGTAGCCTGCTAGTGAATCAGCTCTCATAGAGAACGCTGCCAAGATCCACCGCTCACACATGGCTACACACTCATACGCATCGCCACCCACACACACTCTCGCAGACACACGCAGGTTCATGTGGAGGGCTCGCGTCGATATACACAAGACGTGCACACAACGAGATGTACACACATCCTTGAACATAGGTACGTTTTCACACCTATTGTCCGACTTGTGTGGTTTGAATACCTAGGATATTTGTTTGTATACGCTGTCGGTTTCATAAATTGTGCATTTGAGACTTAGCGTATAAGTACAAATGACAAAGTTCTTGCCTTTACATGCATGTTTGTTTTAATAACATTTGTAAGCATACCTTTGTGTGTGTGGGTATGTGTGTGTGCAGCCTTGGTTTGTGTCCAGGTGTCCATATGCTGCCAGGCAGGACAGGGCATATGGCCATCTGGTGGAACATAGAAATACAACCAATAGGCTTTGACCTTTGGATTTGTTTTTTTTGTCACAGCGCCTGCATGTACTGTATAATGTTCATCTGACATCATCACTTTTAGTTATCGTGAAGATCTTCTAGAAAAAAATAGATGGTGATTTTGCAAAGGACTACGTATAGTAAATCAATCAGAATCAGAATACTTGACTAGTCCCTGGGGGGTGTTATGAATGTCATGTTTTCAGTAATAACACATCCATTGTCATTCGGGACAGATGCATGATGGTGGACATGCTATCCAGTGATTTATAGTTAACTTCTAAGCAGAGATACATAATAAAAGACGCATTTCTGGCATCACTCTCTCATGTCATTATCCTAAAGCCACTCTGACAGTTCAATATAAATCACAGCTTATGCACCAGTTGCAGAATATCTTGCAGAAATATAGAAAACCCAGCTTCCAAGCTCTTGCATTCAACCAAGCAATCGCTGACATTGATGTTTGTATGAATAGAAGAATACTTCTGCTTCCTCGGGTAACATTTACGAGAAAGGCAATTGTTCACATCTATTTTTCATTCACCGTTTTCTCTTTCTTTTCTGTCTCTCTCTTGTTATTACATCTCAACATAAAAGTAATATGGTGGTATAGAACATGGGTCGGCAATAGGCGGCATGCGGGCAAATTATTTTGAGAATTAAAAAAAAAAAAAAAAATAGAGATTATTTTTCATTTTTAAATATCGGACCTACAGTCACACATATAGGCTATAATGTCCGAATAGAGAATCTACCTACACCTGAAGAATGCTTATTGTACTTTTATCCATGTTGAGACACACAGCACAGGCACAATCTGGCAGCGGGTGCACTGACGCCGATAGTGGATCAATAAGTAGCTGGACAGCGCGTGGTGCTGACATAGTCAATATGCGGTTTGTGGTGTGAACAAAATCACACCAGCTCACTAAATCATTCAAACGTATGTGAACAGTAACAAAGTTCAGTCAAAACATTGACAAAAAAGAGAGAGAGAGAAAGCCGCTTGATCATGGAGGGCGAGGGGTGGTGGTGCATATGCTGCCACCCCAGTTGGCAGCTTTGTTTTGAAAGAAAAGTTGATTCAAAACGCACTAAAGCTTTGGATCTTAATAAGCTTGTGAGCAGTAGCGGACTGGCCATCTGTAGAATCTGTAGAATCACAGAACAGCACCGCAACGCCCCCCCCCCCCCCAAGCATTCGAACGTGTCACATGTTTTAACAATCAATTACTTAAATAAGCCTTTGATTATGTTCCAGCTCGCCATCTAGTGGCTCAGAAAAAAATTGGCCCAAGGCTAAACTTAATTGCCGACCCCTGGTATAGAATACATAATAGTTTTTGTAAAGCTCCTCATGCAGAAACCCTTTTAAAACATGGCTATTTTAAAATAGGTATCAACTGATTCTTTCTAAACGCCATAATTCCAATTGTAAATTAACTGTTGTAATTGTACTCTTTTCTTCTGAATTTGCTTGATGAGCTATAAAATGTTTTGTAAATTGGGCTGCAATGGTTATGTTTTTAGCATCCTATGGGCGCGTTCACACCGGAGTACTTTTACCCGTACTTTTCCCGTTTAGTGCCTGGAATTTCGCATTCACACCAAAAAGAGAACTTAGTTCCGAGAACTTTTACCCCCATTGTTAACGCCTGCTAGAGAGGTGGGACTATCCTGTGGAGAAAAATGTACCAATTTAGATTGGCTGGGCGAATTGCAAACCACGCCCCGTAAAACTCTGAAAAGTTTTGTGAAGCCATTGTATTTGCTGGCATTAGCATTATTAGCATTAGCCCCGCGCACCAACGGAGAGAGACTAACTTATGGTAACACAAAAAAAAACATGGGAGCGGTGGAGATGAGGAGGTGTCGGCATTCTGGCGATTTACTCGGAAGGCTTCAGTAGAAGCTGCTGGGACTCCTAGCAGCTTCTACTGAAGCCAGTCCCCAACTCCGGGGACTTCCGGCCGGGGACTTCGGGTGGCAGTATACGCCGTGAAGTGGTTTGCGGCCTGCCAGTAAACCCAAAGCAGAAGAAGAAGAAGTGACGTCAGCGGCTTCATTTGCGTAAACTTCCCTCAGGGAACTTATTCCGGTGTGAACGTGATCTGTACTTAGTTCCATGGGGGTACTAAGTGCTGGCACTAAGTACGGCAAAGTACTTGGTGTGAAAGCGGCTAATGGACTTTGATGACCTCTGTAACATAGTGACGTCACTATGTAACATTTGCACTTCTATTTGGCTAGCGCTCTATCACATTTTACATGATAGGCTAAGGGGCTGGACATCTCTAAGTGGTTGACCAATCACAGCAGAGCCTGGCCAACTAACCAATCAGAGCAGACTGGGCTCTGGTTTCAGACAGAGGGTGAAAAGAGGTGCTGCAGAATGCGGCAGTATGAGAAAAATAAAGAGCCTTAAGAACATTAAAGCATATAAACAAGTCACAGTAGAGTTACAAAATACAAATATGAGCCTGAAAATGAGCATAATAGGCCTCTTTAATACCTCATATTAAATAACATCTGCAGTTAGTCATGCTATTCCCTTTCCTTACTTCCCAGCCAGTGGCTTCTGTCTCAGCTTGACATGTGTCTGTGTAACCAGGCAAACAGTGAAGCAGCAGGACTGATCTATAAAGCACACCAAAGCTGTAAATAATACTGTGAGGTCAACGCTACGATCCTCTGAGGAGACGTGAAGCTCCAAAACAAACACTTGGCCTGAGCACTGCAACACTGCCGCACATAAACTAGACCTTTCATGAGCTCCTTTTTAATACATAAAGAACTGACGGCCTTTGTGTAATTTGTAATAGGATAAATGGGAAGTTTAACCTTACAGTTGAACAGGATTAATGGATGAATACATTTGGAGCGAGGCTTAAAATGTTTTCCTGCGTGTATGTGAGGAGATTGCTCATATATGTAATGGATTATACTTGAAATATATGGCATGTATTTGGCATGCAGAGGCGGGTAGAAGATAGAAAAGAGAGGGAAGTGATCTTTTTATCCCCCTCTCTCCCTTGACAATATAAAGCGTGAGACTGGTTGAGAGAGAGAGGAGGAGGAGGAGGATGAGGAGGAGGAGGAGGAAATACAGTGAAAACAACGGAGGAAACAATCAAAGAAAAATGTAAACACGGTGGCCAAAATGCAGACTAAAGACACAACACACTCCACCTTCCTGTCCTTAACTCTCCTCTCTCTTTCTCTCCGTGGACACTTCTCTGGAATCCTCAGACTGCTGTCGGTTACTTAGCAACCAGAATCCTGTCGAAACTGTGTCAGAGAGACCGAGAGGGAGAGAGCGCTGCACGGTAGACGAGGCCCTCCTAATCGCTGTAATCTGTCAGGATGTTTATGTCTGACACGTGTTATCAGCATTCATTTCAACATGTGATGTACACAGGCCCGCGAGAATCCGTTTGTGTGACAGTCATTATCAGCTGCCGTTATGCTACACATTTGATGTTACATTACATTTACATTACATTGCATTTAGCTGACGCTTTTATCCAAAGCGACTTACAATACGTACATTCGACCAGGAAGACACAACCTTGAAGAAAACAGAATCATAAAGTACATCAGGTTTCATAGAGCCAAACATTTCAAGTGCTACTCAACTGGCTTTAGATAAGCCAGTCCTTTATTAGTATATAAGTGCTTTGTTAGCAATTCTATCGCTCGAAGTGGAGTCGAAAGAGATGTTGTCAGAAGTTCAAAGAAAAGACTATGCATTAGCTTGCCTCGATAACTTTCCGACCTCCTTATCCTGTCTTTAGCACTCTCAATTCAAACATTCGTACTGATGACCACATGGCAACCTACGAGTGTGAAAAGTGAAGCTAATGAAAAAGTGCCTTAAACATGCATACTCTGTAGAAAGTCATCCAATTGTATAAACAAATGATACCACAATAAACCTTTTCCTGATGTTTTTAGGTTCATAGTCAGTAATATGAAGTCTTCTTCACGACAGCTCCGTGTTGTTATCCTTTACCCTTTCACTTTATGTTTTTGAGTTGATGAAAACGTACACCCAAAATGTAATGATTAGTATTTGGTTGTATTTAGCTTCCCCTTTTTTAGCCACAAACATTTTGAAAAACCTCCAAAAACTAGAATGTAGGACGGCCAAGATACCAAAGCGTCAGTTACGAACAAAAAAGGGAATGAGCGTTACATCGCCAACCTTTTGTTTTACAGCTAATGCTGAAGACGTCAATCTAAACTCATAATGATGTCACAGAAAATCTGATTTAGGGCCTTTTGACAAATGACTTACAAAGTGGTGTCACGAAGGGTCAAAGATGTTGTCCTTTATCAGGCAGGGAGTTTTTTTATTGAGACGCCATTTAGTTGCTCTATGGTGAAATGAAGGATCCTGTGTTTTATATATATAGTCATATGTCATCTACAGCTCCCATTTTGATTGCACATGAAGTACATGTCATCCAGTGCAGGGTAAATATGAGCAGCCAAAACCTCAAGGTCAAGCTTATTGGTTAAACCATTTCAGGCATGATAGATAGCGTCCCCCCCCCCCTGTGTGTGAGTGTGTGTGTGTGTGTGTGGGTGTGTTTTAAGGCCAGGCCCCAGCAGATGCAGCTACTCTATTTAGGGCACTTTGTACCCCTCTCTTTCTCCCTTTTTGACACATCGTGACACACACACACCTGCTCTTACACAAAGATGGGATGGATCTCGCCTCGTGTTCTGGAGTGTCAGTAATGTTTCAGTCCAGTACATCATGTGCACTATGCAGCGCTGCAAATAACAACACTCTGTCCATGTTTTATTGCACTGGAGTGAAAGAGACTATCTTGTGTTTCACTTTGCACATAGATATCTATCACTGTGTTGAAGTAGACCTTAGAGAGGAATAGGGTATCATTTATTATCATCAATTCTGGTAGTTGATGTTAAACATTTGAACTAGTGTCATCAACATAGACGTTTTAAAAGGCAGAGAAATTGAGTTGGAGATGAAAGTGCCTGTAGCAGTGAGACTGAAAGAGAGATTCAGAGGGAATCCTGGTGTAACTGCGTCACTGCTGCCTCTTCGTCCTCTCTGAGGTGTTGGAGGAGGAGGTGGAGGTGGAGGGATGGAGAGATGGAGGGATGGAGAGATGGAGGGATGGAGAGATGGAGGAATGGAGAGATGAAAGTGGGAACGAGGAGGAGCGAGTTCAGGGACAGGCTGATTTATGAGTTTTTGTTTCTGAATCGTGCCGTCTTCGGGGACCTAATGAGATGAGCTGATCTGTAGCTCACAAACACACACACACACACACACACACACACACACACACACACACACTGCGCGACACATGCTGCAACTAGTCATTCTGTTGGCAAAATCCTTAAAGCAGTGATCACAGCAGGGGGGACTTTGAGGTAATGCTAGAGTGTGTGTGTGCGTGTGTTTGTCTTCTGTGGCAGATGGTCAAATAAATGAACAATCGTCCCAATCAAACAGGGCTTGGTGTCTGGATTGGAAAGGATCCACTGCCACATCCGCAAATATGGATGAATGTAGATAAAAACTGAAAGAAGTGAGGAAAACACAAACATGATGAGGAAGAAGAGCAGATTTTTGGTCAGAGCAGAGATTCACAACAAAGTTTTGCGATGAGCGTTGGAGGGTAAAAAAGGAAGAAAGGACAGCAGAGGGGGAGCAGAGCTCATTAACAGTGAACAGAGGGATGAAGGAAGGAGGACAAACATCCACGAATGGTCTTTTGGGCGTTGCCAGCAGTTAGAGAAGCTCTGAACTTAGCCGTGCTGCTGCTCTGTTGTAGCATAAATTAGCTCCTCTGAGACTTGCAACAACAGAGCTGGAAAGGTGTCTACAAGTGAAACACGACACTACAAATGCCCCCAAGTGCATTTCAATTATTGGCTAATAAGGATATATTATATATAAAATGAAGATACTGCAAAATGTTTAAAGATTATTCTTGAATAATCTATTAATATAGATATTAAATCACATCATAGTATCAAATGTAGCAGCATATCTACTAAATAATGTAACACTAGGGGAATTCTGCCTAATATTTTTCTCATTTTCTAGACCGAGGGTGTGTGGATAGATGGTGTGCTACTTTACCATTATTGTGTTGCAGTAGCATTCTCAAAACAAAAATAACCGTGAATATAGAGATTAATAGAATCAGAAGTCGTTTATCCAGGATATTCAGGTTTGCATAGCCATTTTAAACCATAAAGAAAAGTATGTTGTCACAATTATATCTAGTAAAGGTTATGCAACTCATGTGGTTTAACAAAAATGTGTTGCAAGACAAATAATGACAACATGAGATTTGATCAAAATATCCAAGAAACCTTCATATTGAATACATTGGTCCACTGTGCTGCTGATCCATCCATCCATCCATCTTCTCCCGCTTATCCGTGGTCGGGTCGCGGGGGTAGCAGTTCCAGCAGAGAGCCCCAAACTTTCTTTTCCCTGGCGACATCAACCAGCTCTGACTGGGGGATCCCAAGGCGCTCCCAGGCCAGCGAAGAGATATAATCCCTCCACCTGGTCCTAGGTCTACCCCTTGGTCTCTTCCCAGCTGGACGTGCCTGGAACACCTCCCTAGGGAGGCGCCCAGGTGGCATCCTAACTAGGTGCCCGAACCACCTCAACTGGCTCCTTTCGACGCGAAGGAGGAGCGGCTCAACTCCGAGTCCCTCCCTGATGACCGAACTTCTCACCTTATCCCTAAGGGAGACACCAGCCACCCTGCGGAGAAAACCCATCTCGGCCGCTTGTATCCGCGATCTCGTTCTTTCGGTCATGACCCATCCTTCATGACCATAGGTGAGGGTAGGAACGAAAATGGCCCGGTAGACAGAGAGCTTTGCCTTCTGGCTCAGCTCCCTTTTCGTCACAACGGTGCGGTAAAGCGACTGCAGTACCGCTCCCGCTGCTCCGATTCTCCGGCCCATCTCACGCTCCATTGTTCCCTCACTCGAGAACAAGACCCAGAGATACTTGAACTCCTTCATTGGAAATACTATATTATTTTATTATAATATAGTTGTAATATAGTCAAGACAAAACATGCTTATTACATGCTCAACAACTGATATTTCTTAAATCTGTTGTAGTTCCCTCTGTCAGCAATGTATCAACAACTACACACACATTTCTATCAGTATTTCTCTGTGTTGTGGTTGACATGATGACTGTTAGGAGTTAAGGGGAGAGGCTGAGCATCACCATGAAATGTGAAAATTGACATGACAATTAATAAAAGGGGATAACTGCGCTGAGAACTGAGCACAAGCCGAGCTCATAAGCCGAGGCCCCCTGCGCAATGTGAGGCCCCATGCAGCCTGCATGATCAGCCTGTAGGGAGGGACGGCCCTGTACTGGATAATGCTAATGTGACACTTAAGGTGTACTATACTGTCATGCAGGTTTAATAAAACCATTTGGAACTTATTTACAATATACAAAGCAGATCTGGAAGGAACAATTAAATGTGTATGCTCATCCTAACAGGCAACACACACACACACACACACACCACACACACACACACACACACACACACACACACACACACACACACACACACACCACACACACACACATATACTGACAGTACGCACACACTCATACATACACACACACTGCTGCCCTGTTGATCGACCTGAGTGTAGAGTGTGATTAGATTATTACTAATGGGATTGAGTTTGCTCTCGTCTAATGAAAGAGGGATGGAGTGGAGCATGGACAATTGAGGAGGGGGTCCCAGAGAAATGGATTGTGAAAGAAGATGGAAGAAAACGTATATGGTGGTGGGGGGTTAAGATGAAGAGAAGGAGGTGAAAGGCTAAGAGGATAAATAAAGGGGGGGAGGTAATGTAGAGGAATGAAGGTGACAGCATGGAGAATAGAGAGTGAGAAGGGGTGAAGGTGAGTGTCAAGGAACTGAGGAACGAGGGAAGGGTGAAAAGGTGTTGAGGAGGGGGATGGAGTGAGGAGTTAACCTTGTTTCAGTGGGCTTAAGGTTAATGTTCTTTGCTGCTTTGAGATTAAACATCCTGCACTTGGTTTTTACTGGTAATTGAAATACACTATTAGGCTTATAAAGGGAAGTTAAGCTCACATGTTCTTTTGGAATGAAGGTTATGTTAAAGTAAAAATGGAAAATGCATGTAAAAAACTGTTCTTATGGCATGCTTTATTAAAAAGCACTTTCATTGAATTTTAACCATGCGGTGCATTCAGCATTTAGCATTTAAAACCCACACTAAAGCGCTGTCTGAACTTACATGCTACATCACGATTTATTTAAATGTAGATTGTAATACTGGAGTAAATATACTCTCTTTGTTATATTATATTTCAACTAACGATCAGATAGTAGCCAAAAACACCAGAAAAATACAACAAGTAGGCCTACACAATTTAGAGCGCTTGAGAAAGCTATAGTTTTTGCTAGCTAGCATTTGGAATGTAACTCGATTAAACATGATAACTTAGTAGTTTTATTAAAATATTTACATTCATAAAACAACTGTTTTCATTATGTGTTCATCCCAAATCCTAGGTGTACATACAGCCCGCAATGTCTGTTCCATTAGTTAGCTAGCTAGCTAGTTAGCTAGCTAACTCACGGCACATTTTGAATTGTATGTTTTTGACAAATGAATGGACAAACATTTAGATTGTGTCTCTTAGTGGTATGGTTATAGTATTTGTTTCCCCCCTTTTTGTCCTTCTCAACATATAACTCTAAAAGCTCAAATAACCTCCAAACCACTTTAAAAATGCACTAAATAGTTTTAGACAGGCCTGTTTCTTCCTCCATCTCTCCATCGTTGTGTTTATGGGTGCAAACATTTTCTTTCCCTAATTCAGTGCTTCTCAAAGTGTGGTCCGCGGACCACTGGTGGTCCGTGAGCGCCCCCTAGTGGTCCGTGAGTATATTGGTAACATTTCACATTTGAAATAAATAAATAAATTTAAATTTCCGCAATCTCGCGGGAATATCTCCGCAATGGAACGAGTTTAAGTTTCACTTTCGATTGCATGATATAGCCCAGATAAGCACCTTCATCACACATATTGCCACTTGTTTGTACAATTTTCAGGCGATTTGTAAAAAACGATGTGTTTTTGGATATTTGTGGAGTTAGGTGGTCCGCGAATGTTTTTTTATTGGTTAAGTGGTCCTTGGTATGAAAATGTTTGAGAAACACTGGTCTAAGCCATCTGTCTCCATGGCAGAGTTGAGTGCTGTGTGACTGGTCACTGATCTGAACCTCTCTCGTTCACACTAATTACCTCTCTTCTAGCCCTGAAATTCAGCAAATTGAGGCAAATCACGGCAAAAATACCAGTTAAAATTCATCTGCTTACCTGAGGAAATTCACCTGACAAAGGAGAGTGACACCAGGAGGCACAACGCTCTGTAAATAGTGACCACCAACTGTGACCACTTACACACTTTTGAAGCTAAGCTCCGCTGTTTGGACGAAATTCCCTGAAAACAATGGAACTGTTCTGATTAAAATGTGGTGTTGCAAATGTTCCTGTTACATAGAGGCAATGCATACCTATGTTGTTCTTGAAAAAGTACTGAGGAGGAATTTGTTTCTGCATTACGAGATCTGTCAAAGCATTCTGTCTACAGTAAAGAATACTACTATTGTTATACTGTTTATTGGAACTAAACATTCAGTAGCCTAATGTACTGGATTACACCCACTGTTGCAAAGTGATCACGCCCATCCCCAACTCCCCAAATGAGATGTATGCAAACAGTTGACGACGCTTACTGTTCAAAACACACTTCTGTAGTTGTGAGATCAGAAGATCAACTTGTCCTCATGCTGAAGCAATAGTTAGTTTGAGAGCTGCTAACCAGATGGGACGGATGTGTAGTTTATGGCAGAACAACGAGCGCTCAGCCGCGGAGCAGAAAGGGATAAGTTCTGCTTGTGTGCTGAGACTTAACACTGTAGCTCCTCGTTAACACAGAGGGACAGACCGAGAACCCTGGAAGAAGAGAACAAAACAGGAAGGGATGTAGAAAGAGACAAAACAGCTGATAATGTGCTGTTAATCGTTTATTTTTTGTCATTGTGTGCACTCACTGCTGTGATGGGCGACAACAGGACTATTATTTGTCTGTAGTGCTTCAGTGCTCTTTTGTTGTTCACCGCGCCCTCCTTCCTCCCCTCTGCTCGCTCTCTGTGCGCCGCCACCGACCTGACAGCTCAACTGGAGTGGGCTTGCCACAGTGTATGCATTGCAGAGTGGGCTTGACAAGGTGTGTGTGCTGTCAGAACTCTCCTGTGGATTCCTGCTTGTGTGTGTCCATGTTTCCCTGAGGGGTTGTGTAGAGGAATTGTTGTTGTCTTGCATCAGCAGCCACTTGTGTCCAAATGTGTTTGCGTGTTAAAACCAGGTTAAAACTCAGCTTTTCATGTCCAATTGGAAAATAAAAGGGAAAACACACCATGCATACCATGCTTCACCCTGGGTGTACTCCTGTAAGCAAGCACTATGCATGTGTGTGTGTTCACTTGTGTGTAAGTGTTATCACAGGCGCTCTAGGTGCGAGACTTTGCTGTGAATGAGTGTTGTACTAATTCACAGGCTCTTACAAATGCTTCATATTGCATTGCATTATTTGTGTTTGGTGTACCTTGGAAGGCTTCTATTGTTACATATTCACACAGCAGACGCTGGAGACAAACACCGAGTCATTTTGAGCCCATTATACAGTCACAAATTGATGTAATTGAAGCTCCATATATCTGTTCTTTTTGTCAGCTTTCCATCATCTTCCACACTTGGTTTCTCCTCATCAGTTTGAATGACTGTTTGTGTATGTCTACCTTTACATCTGCCGTCATTTTCCGTACCCTTACAAAGTGTAAAATACGTTACTCTTGCCCTGGAGAAAGAGAAATAAACGCTCCAGTTAGATTTTGTGTCCACTGATGGAACACTGTGGTTATACTTGAGGAGCTACGATATTGAAAGAACTAGAAAATAGGGTTTGGGTCAGGTTAAAAGATGCTTTGATTTTTTGGGGGAAAAGGAATGGTCAATTCATCTGAATCTGTTTAGAAAATAAGGCGGGATTTTGTTTAACTAAGTAAAACTATATTCCAGTAGATATGAATATGTTAGACTGCTGGTCCACCAGTCAAAATGACTCCTACATTCCCCTTCAAAATAAACTCAATATAGCAAAAGATATGCAATTGCTTTACCTTTCCCTGTACCCATGTGTATAATAAAGCTTCCTGTGAACCTGTATTCATTTATATTGTTTTATATTACTTTTGAATTATTCAGCCAAAGTTACTGACTGTTACAATTTACTCTAGCTCCTTTAAAAAACAAAATAATAATAATACATTTGATTTTTAGGCGCCTTTCATGACACCCAAGGACACCGTACAATTTGTTAAAAGAAAATGTAAAAAAAGAAACCGCTAATAGGCAACAGAACATGATAAAAACACAAACAGGAAATCGTGGAGGAGACCGTCAAGTGGACACAAATGAAACATATAATGGGGAGCACTACAGTGAGTAAGCAGATTTGAACAGGTGGGTTTTTAATTGGGATTTGAATATGGTGATTGTGTCTGACTGTCGGATGTGCGGGGGAAGGGAGTTCCAGAGTCTGGAAGCAGTCTTTGTCAGTCATTTTTTATGTACTAAAACATTGCACTAGATCAAAATGACTATCTTTTAGTTTATGTCAACAATAAAAAGCATTCAAAATGGTTCAACCAACTCATTGGTGTTAAGTCAACCCAGTACTCCATCTGAGCTATACTGACCCAAACTGTGTCAAAAGTGATTTATTTGCACACAGACATTTATATAGACAGGTAATAAATATGTATATTAAAATCCCTTAGAGCTAGACTTATGAATACCCACAATCCCTCACGCCCAGTTTATACTGAGATCTCATTTGATTTGAGTGCTGAGGCATAAATCGACCTTAACAAGTGAGACCAGCAGCATGATGTGCCAGGCCTGGATGTGTCACTGCCAGAGGAGGAAATCCAAGCAATGCACATTATATTTGATCCAGCTCATCGAAACGTAGGAAGAACATAACTCTACTTCTGAATCTGAGCCGTTGTGTGTGCTTGTGTAACGGACAACATTTGAGAAACACCAGAATCTTGTTTTTGGCCGAAAATCAGTGTGTTCGCTGAGCTCCATCCGCAGCGACAGCCTGGCTTGACTTTGAGGACTTACACATTAATGCATGTGTGTGTCTCTGCGCGCGTGTGTGGGTGACAGGGGCGGATCTACCCAGCTGCCCCCCTAACTTTTGTTTCCCTAAAACTGTACTAAAACACACCTACACTATTTCCACAAGCTTCTCAAGCAACAAAACAAGCATTACATTAGTTAAAAGTGAATAATTTTTAAATATAATTTTAGGCCCGTTAAAAACGCAGCTACGGCCCTGCATTAAACTGCGGAGCGGCGTTCACACATACCTCATTCACACCAACGGTGTTTCGGGGCCGGTTCGGAGCTGGAGCTTGAAAAGCACCGGGTTTTCCTCTTCACACCGCAGCGGAGCAGCCTCTTAGCTCCGGAATCCGGTTCGTTTCAAGCACCAACATTTTTTCCGGCCAGAGCAAAAGCACCACATATGTCACGCTTACGTCGAGGCGGGGGCAGAGACGGATCAACTCCTGAACAACAACAAGAAGCCCGCATTTTATCCAGCTTGTACACAACGATGGAGAAACGTAACAAGCAGCAGTGGTCCACTGAAGAGACCAGCTACCTACTGGGAATCTGGTCTTCTGAAGAGGTACAGAGAAAGCTGGAGCACAATCGGCCATTGTTGTTGTTGTCGGTGTCCAGTGGCGTTTTTATATGTACAAAAGTGGTGGGGCACACAAAACTTAGATGTCTATATATAAGCTTCTGAGGTTCATGGCTGGTGAGGCTCTGACTCTTCAGGTTTACAAATATTATATTTTGACCTAAATCAAAATATAATATTATTTTCAAAAGCTTTTTTTGTCTGATGCTTCAATTAATTTTAAACAGACAGTTCAACAAAAGGATACCGAAACAATTTAATTTTATCATTTAAATATTGAATTGTTCTCTCTTAGTAAGATCCCATTTTCATGGCGGTGGTAAAATTGCAGTCTTACCTTGACATGAAGATGAAGTCCATTTGCCTATCCTTCTGGACAAAAATCTCTATTACTTTTTTGTAAAAGTCCTCCTTATGTTCTTGTAGTTTCAAAAGTCTATCATAAATCTGATCTAATCAATAGATTTATGATTCAAAAATTATAAAAGTAGGGTAGACATGTGGATATTATCCGGCTGAACAAAACGTGCATTTATCTAACAGGTTTGTTTCCCACAGATCTTATTTGGAGCTATTTTCTAAGATCCTATGGAGAAATATCATTGCTTTTTTGTGGAGGGAAGCCATGCGCAGTTTATTTCCGGGTTGTAGGACGCCTCACTGCAGCTCTCTCTCCTCCTCTTCACACACCACACTTTTCGCGGCACACGTACTTACAGCCAATCAGCTCTGAATGATGTGAGATGACGTATGGTGGGGATGGCAGCTCTATGCCCCTATGGTCATTATTTTTTTGCCACACACATTAAATAGGACAATACTCTGAGCATGCGCAGTGTAGTTTTTACAGTCACCATTGACTTAAACAGGGAGAGGGAGGGGCAGGATCGGGTTTTGTCCCACATGGCTCTAAACAGCTCAATAGGCACACACTGTAGACACTAATTAGAAGAACACTGACTAAAACAGCAATGTACAGACGAATCAGATGATTAAACATGATCTTAAAATATATTTTATATATTTTTTAATTTATTTTTTGCATTTTTTTGTAATCATTACTTTTAATACTTTCTGCTGACACTAGGTGGGGCTGTGCCCCACCTGCCCCTAATGACCAGTCGCCACTGTCGGTGTCAGCTGTGAGGGGTTTCCGCGCGGTTTGGCTTTATGAAGCAGGCACGCAAATGGTTACGTCATGACGCAAACGATGACGCAATGACGCAGCACCAGTCGGACTCTGGGCGGTGTGAAAAGAGCCTCCGCTAAACCGAAGAACCGGTTCTGAACCTGAAAAGCTCTAGCACGGAGCTTGAACCGGAGTTGCGTTGGTGTGAATGAGGTAACAGACCGCGGCTCACACCGCTGCAGAGAGGGAGCGAGCTGTCCCAGCACCTATGGATCAGCTTCCCCTGGGAGCATTTCCCTTTCCACTAGTTTTGTTTTTACTAAGGACGAGAGCTTGAAACTAAATATTAATAAAACGCTGCCGTTTGAATCGATAGCGTTTAACAGACGGGCGCTGTTTGGGGCGTTACGTTACAAAATACTACGCAGACAGCGTTAGCCGGGAGATCGATCACTTTGCTAAACTACGCGGTAGCCTACTATTAAATCCACGTAAACTACACATCACAGCCATGAGGCCAGATCAATGAAACCAAGATACATCCTTTACCGCAAAAACTGGATCCAAACACAGCTGCCTGTGTGCGCTTGATCAATACTTTCTGATGTTTTATGATATGCTACATATTAGCTAGGCTACATGGCCCTAACATGTAAAGTTATACAAGCATTTGTACCAGTGCTTTTCACAAGTAGACTCTTGCAGGCCAGAGTATAGGAGTGATTCAACAACAACACAAAGACATATGAGAAGTGATCAGGACGAACAGAAAGAGGAAAAGGAAAAGAGAGATGAAGAGACCAGGAGGGTCAGAGCAGGAGGAAGAGGAGGAGATGAAGAGACCAGGAGGGTCAGAGCAGGAGGAAGAGGAGGAGATGAAGACATTAGTGAAGAAGAAGAAATGTATGTGAGGAATAAAGATGAAGTGTCAGAAAGAGGGCCAGAGGCAGGGATCAGGAGGCAGATGAAACTCCAGCTGGACCACATGGTATGTTCTTATTCTCCTCACATATTCCATTACAGCAGCTCAATCTAGCAGCTCTTAGTATTGACAAATATTGATTGAAATGTGTTGCTGCACAGGTCACCTGTAGCTCTCTAAAGAGATGGCTGATGTCATTTGTGTACTTAATTATAAATTGAAATGTTGAGCTTGTCAATCTTAATCTGAAAATACAAAAACTGAAATATAGGTAAGACAAGAAACTGACACTTTTGTGATGTAATTCCCTCAATGCAGATCACACATGGACTGATCCATTATTTTAATAGGAGGGTAAATGGTATGGCGTGACGGGGTTGAAACAAACTGAGGGACAATATTGCAATTTCATAGATAATTCAAGTATTTTTTCAGAATTTATTTTTGATCAGTTAAAGTTGACAAGCATATGATTATATTAGCAGCAACATTTTGGGATAATTGGCCATTTTGATTTGTTTGATATTAAATTAATATGTAATAATGCTTAGTGAGGACATGCAAATATGTCTGTCTAAGACAACCAATTTTTTTTAAACAAAATATATATTTAATTTTACATTGTACATTGTAATGCAAAACAACCTGTTCCATTCATTCATTGCTTTAAAATACATGTTGTAGTTTCCTTTCATTTAAAATGGTTGAGGTAAGCTTGGGGGACTCAAAGGGCACCCGATTGTTTGTCTGAACACCTTGTTTCTCTTGTGCATTAAGAACACTTGTGTTAGGGCATGAATTAACAATAAATAGGTTATATACAGTATAACATACCACGTACTGTCCACCCTCCCATGCCACCCTGGCATGACCTCTTGCCCCCCCTTTTGCCCCCCCATGTAAAATGTTCTAGAACCGCCACTGGTGGGTGAGCTGAAGACAGAAGGAGGCTCAGGAGGTGTTGACTGTGGAGATTAAAGGGGAATTAGAGAAAGCAGAGCGCAGAAAAAATACGAGAGACTGAATCTTTGAATATTCAAATCTCTCATTTTAATTCTGCCGCAGATTGCTAAATCTCTCGTCTGTGAAGGAAGGAACAACCTTGCGATGGTGTTCGTACTGTGACACACTGGCCCAAGGCATTTTCTGTGTGATTGTATTAATACTCACGACAACATAATTGTAACAGTGTTATCAACAATGTTGTATTACCAGGGCATTACCAGAAATGTTTTACACTGCCGTTATGGCTCAATACACTTTAACTCATTAGACTTACAACACAAGCAACAACCAAACGCCTTAAAGCTGTTTTTGCTTTTCACAGTTTAACCAAACGTAACTCTGCCTGATGGCCTCTGAACTGATGTTAACTACTCTGATGCCACTGGTTTACCCTCTCATTTAAAAAATAAAAAAAGTGTCTCCAGAGGATATTCTGCATTCTTCCTGTCTCCCACAGTAGCTCTGCTTCTGTTTACTTGAATAGCCAGCTGCTTCATACCAAAGCTTGGTGCATTGGCAGAGACCTCCTTCTCCAGAAATACACGCATAGCAGAGCCTGATTTCTTCAGTATCACAATATCAGCACATCAAATTGTTAGAAACATGAGACATAAGTGTAGGCAGTGCTAGAAGAACCATTCAAAAATGTACTTAGGTAAAACAAGTTCAATGTTGACGGATAAATGTAAAAGTGTTAAAGTAAAAGTGCCCCGTCAGTGTTTCTCCATTATATATGATGTTTTTGGATTCAAATGACTGCTGCTTTCAAGAGTATAAAGCATTTCACTGCATCAATTGTTTAATTTTAACTTCTTAATGTACTATTGGGTAGTTTAATCTACAGTGAAGAGGCATATGCTGTCATGTATGTTTGTCGATTCACTGTCATGTGAGATACAGTATCTCATAAAAGCAGTGTTGGGACTAATGCGTTACAAAATAACGCGTTAGTGTAACGCCGTTATTTTTGGCAGTAACTAGTACTCTAACGCATTACTTTTTAAATTCAGCAACTCAGTTACCGTTACTACATGGTGCGTTACTGCGTTAGTTTTTTTTATATAGTCAACAGCCAGGCGAACAGAGATGAGAACTGTACTTAAGTACTTGAGTAAATGTACTTAGATACTTCCTGTGTCACATGCGGAGACGGGCTGTGGGCGTGTTTGTGTTGTTTACTAACAAGACTATCATGGCGGCGGCGGAGCTCAAGTCTAGTTTCTCCACCTGGAGATATTCTCACTATTTCACTTTTGTCGAGCACAAAGAAAAGAACGTTTCTGTTAAATGTAAGTTGTGTCTTGGCGGGTCAAAGATCCTATCTACTGCCCAAACCAGTAATTCAAATCTCTTAAAACATCTGCAAAAACAACATGCTGGGACGAAGCTAGTAGCTAAGACCACAGAGACTCAGCCGACGCCACTCCACCTCCACCTAAGCAACAGCGGCTGGATTTTAACCAAGGGACTGCTAGCCAGGGAAAAGTCGATACAGCCATTGCACGGTATGTTGTAGAACACATGCAGGCTATTGCTATTTTTCCAACTACCTGGAGAAAGAATATACAAAAATGGAAATCCAGCTAATATCGATGCAATCCAGATTGCATATAATGCATGTCAAGTTGATCAACAGATTGTATTATTCTCCAATGCAATAACAGTACTGAAATGAAGGCTATAAGGGCATTAATGGGAGCCCTTTTTGTAAGTAACAAAAACGTTACTTTTCAACGCATTACTTTTTGGTTTAAGTAACTAGTAATGGTAACTAGTTACTGGTTTTCAGTAACTAGTAATGGTAACTAGTTACTGGTTTTCAGTAACTAGTAATGGTAACTAGTTACTGGTTTTCAGTATCTAGTAATGGTAACTAGTTACTGGTTTTCAGTAACTAGTACAACACTGCTTAAAAGTAAACCTTTCCTTTTCATGAACTCAGACCCACCTCCCTTTTTCAGCTTTGTGACAAAGGATTTTCCAAGAAATCCAAGAGCATTTCAAACAGCTTATTTATCGCAAGAAGTAAGAGAATGTTCTCAATCCATGAAGGGATACAACTTTTGTGGAAGTTCATCAGAAAGATTGAAAATGACCACATCTTAAGATACATAGTTTTCAATGGACAGCAAGGGGATACAAACTGTAATCTGAAGTGTAACTAAAGCTGATAGTGTACCTCTGTAATGGATTAGCCTTGGCCATACTGCATGTCTTAATGGTCATGCCATTAAAGCTATTTTTAATTGAATTAATTAGCAGTGAAAAGAGCAAATAATCGCAATAATTGAGCAAAATTGTATTAAAGTACAATACTTTAATTCCACCAATGCAATTTCATCATGAATATATAATTTCCATATGAGTGTCATGCTCAGATGGTCATAGCAGACCTGAATTGACATATAAAATAAGCTTTATTTCATCGGTCTCATACATCTTCACCTTCCCTCTCAGAAGACAGAGGGAAGCCTTTTTGTCAGCAGGGAGAATAACGGCGTGGCATTTTGGCAGAGCCCGTAGCACACTGTCAGGTTTGGTTAATTAAGCGGTGTGACAAAGGTGAGCGGGGGCTGTGGGGCTCCGGGAACCCTCTGTCAGACGTACAAATGGCCTGTCACACAGATACTGTGGTGGAGGCAGCAGATAAAAGAGAATAGGCAACGTCTGAGTTCCTGTAATGATAAATGCATTAGGAATGTGCTCGTTGAATACCACTCTACTAATTGAAATATTAGACAAATTATTTTTCCAAAGGCTCTTTCTGTTTCCTGCCCAGAAATTATTTCAAAATGACCAAGTATGTAAACAATTAATGTCGGTATAATAAATTACATTACATTACATTACATTGCATTTAGCTGATGCTTTTATCCAAAGCGACTTACAATAAGTACATTCGACCAGGAAGACACAACCTTGAAGAAAACAGAATCATATAAGTACATCAGGTTTCATAGAGCCAAACATTTCAAGTGCTACTCAACTGGCTTTAGAAAAGCCAGCCCTTTATTAGTATATAAGTGCTTTGTTAATAGTTCTACAGCTCGAAGTGGAGTCGAAACAGATGAGTTTTCAGTTTGCGCCGGAAGATGTGCAAGCTATCTGCCGTCCTGATGTCAATGGGGAGCTCATTCCACCATCCTGGAGCCAGGACAGCAAACCCACGTGTTTTCGCCGATGGGAACTTGGGTCCCCCTCGCAGCGAGGGTGCAGCGAGTCGTTTGGCTGATGCAGAGCGTAGTGCACGCGCTGGGGTGTACGGTTTAACCATGTCCTGGATGTAGGAAGGGCCAGATCCATTCGCAGCACGGTAAGCAAGTACCAGTGTCTTGAAGTGGATTCTAGCAGTTACCGGAAGCCAGTGAAGGGAGCGGAGGAGCGGAGTGGTGTGGGAGAATTTAGGAAGGTTGAAGACCAGACGAGCCGCTGCATTCTGGATGAGCTGCAGAGGTCGGATGGCACATGCAGGTAGACCAGCCAGGAGGGAGTTGCAGTAGTCTAGGCGTGAGATGACGAGAGCCTGGACCAGAACCTGCGTCGCTTTCTGAGTCAGCTGGGGACGTATCTTCCTGATGTTGTAAAGCGTGTATCTGCAGCAACGGGTTGTAGCAGCGATGTTTGCAGTGAAGGACAGGTTGTTATCTAGGGTCACACCCAGATTCCTTGCAGTCTGAGTCGGGGAAACAACTGAGGTGCCGATGTTGATTGTTAGGTCAAGAGTGGGACAATCTTTTCCCGGGAGGAAGAGCAGCTCAGTCTTGTCAAGGTTGAGCTTGAGGTGGTGAGCAGACATCCACTGAGAGATGTCAGCTAGACAAGCAGAGATGCGTGCAACGACCTGGGTCTCTGAGCGGGGAAAGGACAGAATTAATTGGATGTCATCAGCGTAGCAGTGGTAAGAAAAACCATGCGGGCTAATGACTGATCCGAGCGAGTTTGTGTACAGGGAGAAGAGGAGGGGACCAAGAACAGAGCCCTGAGGGACCCCCGTAGTTAATTGACAAGGGTCGGACTCAGACCCTCTCCAAGTCACCCTGTAGGTACGGTCTTTCAGGTATGAGGTGAGGAGGAAAAGTGCAGAGCCTGAAACTCCAAGTGCTTGGAGAGTGTGAAGGAGGATCTGATGGTTCACCGTGTCGAATGCAGCAGACAGGTCCAACAGGATGATGACAGAGGAGAGGGATGCCGTTTTGGCAGTGTGCAGTTCCTCCGTGACAGCAATGAGAGCAGTTTCTGTGGAGTGACCTGCCTTGAAACCAGACTGGTGCGGATCCAGAAGGTTGTTCTGATGGAGATAACAGGAGAGTTGTTTAAAGACAGCGCGTTCAAGTGATTTAGACAGTAACGGGAGGAGAGAGACAGGCCTGTAGTTTATAACATCAGACGGGTTGAGAGTGGGTTTCTTTAGGAGAGGGTTTACTCTTGCCTCCTTGAGACTGTTTGGAAAGTGACCAGAAGTTAGAGAAGTGTTGATGAAATGGGAGAGAAACAGTAGAATATCAGGAGCGATAGTCTGAAGGAGGTTTGAAGGGATAGGGTCCAGAGGACAGGTGGTAGGGCGGGCAGAGGTAATGAGGGTAAGAACCTCACTTGGAGAGAGAGGGGAAAAGGAGGTTAGTGTGTTGGTGGAAGGAAGGTCTGGTGACCCAGCGGTGAGTAAAGGTGAGTCAGAAAAAGAAGAGCGAATATCATCAACCTTTTTTTCAAAGTGGGTAACAAAGTCGCTTGACAGAAGTGAGGAGGGGGGAGGAGCTTTTGGAGGGTCCAAGAGGGTGGAGAAGATGGAAAATAGTTTTTTAGGATTGGAATAGGAAGATTGGATCTTATCTTGAAAGAAAGTGCTTTTTGCCTGAGAGATCGAAGCAGAGAAAGAGGAGAGGAGAGCCTGATAGGTTAGGAGGTCGTCACGGTGTTTGGATTTCCACCATTTCCGCTCTGCTGCCCTAAGGACGGTTCTATTAGCACGCAGTGCATCATTTAGCAAGGGAGCAGGAGGGGACTGACGAGCCTGCCGAGATGTGAGAGGACAGAGAGAGTCCAGAGTGGATGAGAGAGTAGAGAGGAGAGTTTCTGCAGCAGAGTTTGGAGGCAGGAGTTGGAACGAATCAGAGGAAGGGAGGGCTGAGAGCACCGACGAGGCAAAGGTAGAGGGGGAGAGGGAGCGAAGGTTACGGCGGACAAGTGTAGGATGGGAAGAGATTAGTTTGTTATGTTTGGAAAGGGATAGAGAGAATGAAATGAAGAAGTGATTGGATGTGTGGAGCGGGTTTACAGGTATAATAAATACCCACTTCATTCAAATCCTGATTAAGCCTTTTACATTCCCTGTGTTTATTTGACATATGTAGTTGGTCTTAGTTATATCTGATTGCTTTTGAAATGAGTTTTATTCATTTAGCGACTGTGGAAGATGAATTGTTGTGTACTTCAAATCTGTGCAATAGTGCCACGTACATTTGTAATTTGAAAATAACTTAAACTGGGACTTTAAAAAAAATTAATTCAACATGTTAAATCAATATTCAGTCTTTAGTTGCATGATATTGTACAGGACATAATAGACTTTGTTTTTAATGTCCATTTCTGATCACAAGAGTAAACTGTCCCCACAAGCAAAGTCTTAAATGCAGTATTTGTTGGTGGGTTTCTTGATCTTGACATGTTTAGAAAGTTCCCTTTCCTGTAGTGTTAGATTTTTGTGCATGTAAATTGTCGGAGAAGGCTAAAATCCTCCAGAGGGAGTTTCATAATGACGTCACTACGTAACACTCAAGCTTCTATTGGCTAGCGCTCCACCATATTGTTCGTGATAGGCTAAGGGGCGGGACATCTCTAAGCAGTTAACCAATCACAAAAGATCCGGCTTGTTTCAGACAGAGGATGAAAAGAGGTGCTGCAGCACAGGCAGTATGAGAAAAATAAAGAGCTTTTTGAACATAAAAGAATGTAAACACTTTACAGTAGAAGCACAAAACACAAATCTCAAAACATGACATTTAGCATTTTGGGGCCCCTTTAAGATTGTTTGCTTCGCTCTATCCTTGCTTTGTCAAATCTAAACAAAGTATTCAGCACATGAGACTGAAAGACCTTTAGTGTAGGATCCATTAAAGGTTATAACCGTGGCTATAGCAGGAGACCTAGAGAGAGCGATTACCTCTCACACCCAGACTTTATTGCTGATACAAGCTTCTGTCCTGACCCCTGATCCCAGCAGTGAGTCCCCATTGTCCTTATGTTTGCGCCACATACACTTAATTTGCCTACAATGTATACTGTATATGCCTGCATTTGTTTGTACGTCTGATTGTGAGTAATGTAGAAGACAGTGGTCACCATTTGTTTTCTGCTTCAACTCCCTTCTTAATTAGAACATTACTTCACCCTGGGAATACTTCTACACGCACTAGTGTGTGTGTGTGTGTGTGTGTGTGTGTGTGTGTGTGTGTGTGTGTGTGTGTGTGTGTGTGTGTGTGTGTGTGTGTGTGTGTGTGTGTGTGGGTGTGTGTGTGTGTGTGTGTGTGTGTGTGTGTGTGTGTGTGTGTGTGTGTGTGTGTGTGGTGTGTGTGTGTGTGTGTGTGTGTGTGTGTGTGTGTGTGTGTGTGTGTGTGTGTGTGTGTGTGTGTGTGTGTGTGTGTGTGTGTGTGTGTGTGTGTGTGTGTGTGTGTGTGTGTGTGTGTGTGTGTGTGTGTGTGTGTGTGTGTGTGTGTGTGACCAACCCCCGCTTAGGTGGAAAAATAGGAACAGCAGCTTTTCTAGCTGAGACGACATGATTTAAAGCGTTTTCCTGCTCTTGTTCTTTGTAATTGTCCCTTTTCAAATGGCTCTGTCTCTCACTCATGCTCTCTTTGTACCCTTATGATAACTGTGTTTTCATTTAACGATAAAGATCATTCTCCAACTTTCTAGCTGCAGATAAACTGTGTAAGGCTAACTTGTGTTATCTTAGACTGGTTTGATTTATGGCATCGCACCATGCTGCTACCACTTTTTCACTATGGATCTATTTATTTGGTTTTTGTGTAACTATATGTTATCTAAAGTAAGTACATACCAGGCTGTACAAGGCATCTTTACCAGATCATTCTTTGATGAATAGAGGCTAAGAATTGTCTTTAATTTAGTCAATAGAAACTAGGAAACCATTTCAGTTTCCATCCATGCCCTCGAAGCACGTCAAAGGAGTTCCAGACGGATTACAACTCTCACGTCTGTCTTTGCACCGAATCACTCATGCGGAAACATTATTAAGACTCTATTACTTATAAAAGCCATTGTAATGTGAACAGAAATAAACCCAAAGAAAGGAAAGAAAACCCCACTGACCTAGCCCTCTGTAGCGTACTGCTTTGTCCTAAATAGATAATCTCACTGAGAGTCCCACAAGGATAAAGTAAGGATAACACAAGCAATAGAAAGTCAACAAAAGATTACTTACAAGTGCTATTTCAGTCAAGTCAGAAGTAACAGCTGACATGTTTATACCTTTGATATTGTGCTTAGCCCTGTGATAATAAAATAGGACTCTAGTGTTTTTTTACAGAGCAAATATTGAGAGACTTGCATGAGTACTTACTTCTCTCTTCAGATCCTGGCATGAATTGCCACACATGTCTAGGAGTTTACTTCCCGTCTGTAATTGTGAGACTTGTCTTTGATCAATATTAGCGAATGATTCAACAGGATGTACAATAGACATGGGCCCATTAAAAGGTTGATTTGTGAAATGTTGAAAAGGCCTGTAAACAGATTAACAGCCAGTCCTTTGAGTCATTACGAGAGCCATTATGTGCATTAGGCTCGCAAACCAAACTTCCTATTGGCATCCGTTTCCAGTGTGTTGGCGGGGTGTTTGTTTACTCACATGGTCTTGTGCCTGGGATTTTACTATGAGGCTAAGGCTTTTCCTCCAAGTATGCTTTGATATCTACATTATACCATTGTCTCTAATGGATTAAGGCTCTCGGCATCATTGCTTGTTTTGGACCATGTTGCTCCTGTGTGTGGTTTGACCCTGATCATGGGTCCCTTTGATTGGTCTGTGGTCGAACCCTAAACTGGGTTGAAGCAAATTCTCGTAGTAGCGGTAGGGTAGGTAATTTTGGAGAAACCAGCTGGAGTGCGCTAGAATTTGAAAATACAGAGCCCCTCCTCCAACACACACGAACGCGCACATGACCAATGAGGGCACGAGATAAGGTTGTGCACAGGTGGAAGGCTGACAGGCAGGTAGGCCATCCAGTTATTTTAGCCGGGCCGGTTAAAATGATTGGTCGTGCTTTTTACAGCGCTACGGCTTCCACAGATGAAATGTTTTAATGGATTTATTGTAAAAGCACTTAAGATATTCATTGCTATCGGGATGTTAAGAGCAAAAAGTGTTTCTGAAGTGAATTACCAACTCCACCTTTAATGGTGGCACTACAACTTCCGTGTCAGTCACATGATGCCATTGGGCCCAAAAATATTTTCTTTAATTTTACGGTAAATGGACTACCCAGAACAAACCCTTGAATTGCCCTTATTTGAATCAGTAGGTCCTGAAAGCCTACTTGGATAATGTATATGTAATGTCCCTCTCCAGTCATTTTACTGAGCAGTTTGGACGCAGGGCTTAGGGAAATCCCTAGTGCGTACGTTGGGCCCGATGTTTGCAGAAGATTGCTGGTAAATCCACAGAAGATCTTGGTATTTTGGTTTTCAAGACTAAGCAACTCTCATTGCAATGAATGGTTTCCCGCTTCCAACGCTGCATCCAGTTCTCTTCACGCATCCATATCTGTGATCGGCAATGGAGGCGGTGTTACAGAAAAAGTTGTCCCCGGCATAGATTGTTCACCATTAACATAATTGTGCTTTTCACAATAAGCAGACTAAGATTTTGTTTGAAAATTCAACTGCTGCATAGGACTATTTAATTGTTGCTTTCCATTGCATCTCCCCTGAAATGAACAGTATGTATATATCCAATGTGTTTTGGCCTTAACCGCTTCCTGTACGTGGTTCGAGCACTTCTCCATGCTGGTGATCCTGCTCAACTGTGTGACTCTGGGGATGTTCCAGCCCTGTGAAGACGTCGCCTGCCAATCTGAGTGGTGCGGCATCCTGCAGGTGAGTGTAAGGTCTTCACTCTTAGCTCTGTGTGCTTTCTCTCCATGCAAACACCTGACATACAACTTACTCGATTTACCTCAGTTATGCCTATATGAGGCTTTGCTGATGTGGCCATTAATACAGTAGTTATTTAATGTGAAAAAATGTTGCTTACCTTGGTGACCTATTTGAGCTTCTTCCAGATGCGTTTACGTTAAGTCATGTGCCATGCTTTGATTTTAATGTTGTAACCCTTCAATGTACATCAAATATACATTTAAGGGTCGTTCAAACGTGCTCTGCAATGATTGTAATGTTTTGTTAGGTGTCTGGGAGTGTTAAGTGTCCCTTGTTTCTTGTCTAAATGTTGTCCTTTTTGATGATTTAATACAAGAGAAAAATCCGACTTGATCTAACAAAGTATTATCCTATCTTATCGCATTAAGCCTGCCAACTCAGTGCTTTAGTGAGTGATGAAGAAAGCTCAGTAACAGCGTCATTTATTGTACCAAAATGTAAACCATGCATCAGACTGTTGTATTTCAAATTAAATGTCTCTATTACACCAAGGATCACTTCCACATTCGGCTTTTAGCTGCTGTGAAGTGACAGGAAGAGCAATAATAACTGCAATTTGTGAACAAATGGTAATGAAAACGTTCATTCTCGTCCTTGTCTCATTTGTTTCAACATGCTGTTAGAGCAATGTTGTTTCTTGGCGCGCTGAGATATGCTCATTATATTCAAATGCAGACGCTCTTTTTTGCTGTGGTGCATTTCTATTTAATCGAGACGCAGCCATTACCATGCTAAGCCAGAGCTATTCCCCGCTGGGACGAGACTAACTAATGGGGACGAGATTTTATTTTCAGACAACCTCCACTGGCACCTTCACAGCTTGTTTCAAAGTGTGACTCCTTATTGATGAGGAAATGTAACGAGAACCGGACCTTTCTGTGTTGGCAAGTATTTGATTTCCTCTTGTAATAATATCTGTTTCTCTACTATTTCTCCCAGGTGTTGGACGACTGTATTTTTGCTTTCTTCGCTGTGGAAATGGTCATCAAGATGGTGGCCCTGGGAATATTTGGACCCAATTGTTACCTTGGCGACAAGTGGAACCAGCTTGACTTTGTCATCGTCATGGCGGGGTTAGTATCCCACAATGCTTTTTACTCTTGCTCACAAATTGCTAAATTGTCTCAGTCATCTGCAGCTAGACAATAGCAGTCGATTTAGAATGAAATAACACTTTGCCGAACACAAAATGAAATATCTGATGAATGCAATCTCACACAGAGAAGCACAAACACTCACGCAGAGTTGTTCTCACACAGGAGTAAACATGGCCACCCACAGCTCACAAAATAGAGGTGCTTGGGTTCATGCCTGTGGGAGTGTTATGGTATCTGTCCTCCGAATATTCTGTCATTATCGAAAAAGTCGTATAACTCAAATTCAATACATGTGTTGTACTCACCCCAATATCTCATGATCACCAAATGGGTATTTCTTCAAATTGAGCACAGACGGGTGAAATGATTAGATTTTCGTGGTCAATTGTCAAGGTCACTGAGAACGCAACCTATTCTCATGATTGGGATGTCTCATAAATCAGCTTCCAGTAATCATAAAGGAGGCAGACAGTGTCCCAACATTAAAGAGTAAGCTAAAGACCTTCCTTTTACTAAAGCCTAAAGTTAGGGCTGGTTTCCGGCTTTCCTAGAACATCCTCCTTGGTCCTATATGTTATGGTATTTTATTTTACTCTATTTGTTTGTGTTTTACGCTTTATCTGGTCATTTTATTATATTCTTGTAATTTTAATTCGTCATTCATGTTTGTTGATCTGTTAATCCCCCTGAGACAAATGTATTTTGTGATGTTGGACTATCTGAAAAACATTTAATTTAATTTGATAAATGCTGGACAAGATATCCTTAAATCTCGTACAGACATCCACTTGCACTCATTGTTAAACAAATTATAAACCGGTGGTTAAATGTAAAGTTCTTTGTGACCTCACAACATATTTTATGCTTATAATACAAATGAACTCATCTAATGATGTCTAATGGTTACATTGAAACTGTATCTGGTTGGTGAAGGCGTGACACTGCAAGGTGGTAATTCTCTCTCAGATTTCAAAATGTTTTCATACCATTTTGACGTAAAAAAGCAATAATTTCAACGTACATATCCAGGTCAGGCGTCACCATGATAAAACGCTGCAGTCTTACCATCCACCGATCGCAGCATACAATCAAGGTGGAAGCATAAATCTACTTTAAAGATAAGAGTTATCAATCAGAGAAACCTTAAACACCCCCTTAATGTACATTCTGCACTCCCAGACAGACGAGGGCAGGACCCAATCAGCAGCAGACATTCCTTTAAATACTCCCACGCTCCGAGGCCCGAGCCTGACCACACACATTCACAGAATCACAATCACACTCACACACTCCTTACACAGCACCCACAGGGCAGAGCACAGGAAACACACACAATTAAGACCATAACTGGCTCTCTGCCTATAGCTGTCACATTTCTGATGTTTGGGTGCTGTGATGTAAGACTATATAGAGGGAAAAACGCTTTTGACTGTATAATTAAATGCCAAATGTACAGTAATTATGTGGGTAGCTGCCAATATAAGCATTATTATTTGTATGGTTTCAGTGTTGTTGCTTTGTGTCACTATATCCGTGTGTAGGTGAGTACAGAACCTGAAGTAAAACTCTTTCTTCCTGCTTTTCTCACTTCAGGGTGATGGAGTATTCTCTGGACGGCCATAACGCCAGTCTGTCAGCCATCCGTACTGTCCGAGTGCTCAGGCCACTGCGGGCCATCAACAGAGTACCAAGTAGGTCCATGTACATTTGCAAAGACATTTTTTTGTTGTTGGTGAAAGCACACATGGTTTGTTCAAACTCATATATAGTAAACATATGCAAATGCTTCTGTTTTTCATATTGTTTTTTGTGAGCAATTTTGCATAATAATCTGCTGCACAGTACTTCCTGTCCCAAAACTGACAATATGTTATTGTTATATTTTCCCAGCACATTTCCCATGCAAATGTTACATCATATTATATTTATATGTTCCCCCTATCCAATACGCCCTGAGGTATTTGAATATCCCCCTTTTGTTTATATATATATTTTATGTTTTCATTTATGTGGATAACAAAAGTTGTTACAACACACTTAAATAATAATACACATAATTGAAACATAAAAAGACAAAGAAATAAGGAAAAATGCAGAGGAAAGTGTCAAGAAGAGGAGAGAAAAACAGGTTTTGCGCTTATTTATAATTGTTTCAGTTATTATTTTGTTGTTGCGAGGGTCTGGCCTGGTTGGTGTAAAGAGGATTCAGCTCTGAATCTGATCCAGAAAGGAGTCCAGGTATATTTGAATGCATTTCCCCCTTATGATCAATGTGCTATTTATTGTAAGCCTTCTGCACTGAGTGCTGTAAAAAGAAAACCAACAGAGAAAATGTTCTTAATCACTCTCCTTAACGGTAAATTGGCCGATGATCCACGACTTATTGTTTGCTTTAATCTCACTTCCAGAGGTATATGTGCCAGTGGCTGGTGAGAACTTGCACATAGCTTGTCATTTCCCTAAAAGCCCTGTGACAGAAGTGACCATGAATCTGCAGCGAAAGAGGATCACTGCCCTAGACAATGGTGTCATAACAATGAACACGATTATTAACCAGCATGCATTAGGCAGGCGGCCAGGCTGTTTGTCAGGTTGAGGTTGCCAGGTGTAGAGGAAACTTCTGTGTAGCTATGCAGTGGGAGTCACCGACTCAGGAAGGAGACACGGGAAGAGCAGTAGCTTTGATGTCAAACACATGATGGTTTATTTGGAGTTAACGGCCGGAGGATTCACATCACAAGTCCAAGAGTCAGAGGTTCTGACTTCACGGTAGAGTTGCCACGTCAATTCTGGAGAGCCTCTCTCTTGCCAGCCCATCTAACTGGTTTCGCAGAGAGTAAACAACATATTTGAGAAGATAGCCTAAACAGTGTGGGAACACAGAGCTACTTGCCTCGGACACTTATGACCTCGAAGATTTTACCTTGGAGTCCACAAATACAGAGAAGGAAGTGTCCCAGTGTACCCACAACACAGACCATCTGTATCCCAGTATTGACCGGTCACAGAATGGGAACAATAACATTATTGGCTAAGCCGCCTGTGTCCTTAAAGAAGGTAAACAGACATCGAGGTTTGTCCTGTATGTTACTAATTGGCGTCTTATGATAATTATTTCCACAACACCAGGTACTATAGAAACGCATATTTCTTAACAGGGTTATATACTGGGTTTAACCTTACACAGATTTTATTGTTAATTAAAAACAATTTATACAAAATTAGAGTTTTATTTTAATAGACCAGATATTTTTAATAACCCTCCTACAACCCTGTACTATTCAGCATTATTATATATTCTAAAGTACAGTACAGTATATAATATAATTTATTTGTACTTTTCCTCATGTTAATATAATTAATTTTATTGTTTGGCTTATTTGACATTTAACCTTAATTTCTTATATGTATATAAAATAATTAATTTGATTTATTTGTAATTTTATCTTTTTTTGCACATTCTTACTTCTTGTGTTTATATAAAACAAATATTCTGTATGTATATTTTATTCCAAAATGTAGCAAATTTCCCAATAAGCCAATTTTCACAAGCATTCTGTACAGTATGTTGCAGAGTTATAAATTCAGCAAATAAAAATGCCTTTTATGACCCCGCTTCCCCAGAAATAGCCACATTACGACACCAGATTCTCCCACGTATATGATGACGTTAGATGTGTGTGTGTTTGGGTTTGTGTGTGCCTGCTTTGCGCCCTGCAGTCAGACCCAACACAATCATAAAGCATGGCAGGTTGTCTGTTCCTCTCAAGCTATCATCACAGCCTCACACAGGGACATAAACACACTCTGTGGTGTTCTACCTTTGTGAGGAGTGAAAATGTAACCTAATCGCTAAGCTAACAGTAGCCCAGAGGAACACCTTGAGAGCCATGGACAAGGAGAAATTAAACTTGTATTATTTATTGTAACAAGTCTTCAGCGGCTCCCTGAAGACACAGGGACATAGAGGAGAGAATTACAACGAGAGGTGTTTCTAGGGGCTGAAACTCAAGGTCAGCGTAGATACAGAAAGACACAAAGCCCTCACACTCATACACTCACCCCGAGGATGTTTAACAATCGGCTTACTTAGCTCATTTATCCTCTCGCTTTTAGACTCCATCTAATCTTTTGTTTTCCTTTTCATCTGAGTTGTGATCAGTGATGGAGTGTTTCTGGGTGCGAGCCAGCCGGGCGAACAGCCAGACTAAAGTTTTTCTCTCCCTACTTACCGTCTCTGTTTGTCTCCAACCGTTCTGCAATCGCTCCGTCTCTCTGTTTGCCTTTCTGCCTAAGTGGATGGGAAGTGTTCATTGTTGGACAGATGTTAAATATGTTTTCGCTCCGTAGCCTGGATACAATGAGCAATACACGCTGAGCTCGACTACAATTACTTTGTGAGCAAAGAGAAACAAGCTCCAACTAGCTCTCACCAATGCTCTGTTGTTCATTTCTTTTGATTTCTAAAGGCTCTAGAGTTTCTTTGTCCCTGTCCTGCTAACATTTCTGAGTTAGCCATCACCCTTGAACATACTAATACTCACATCTTCTGTCCAGCAAGACACTCATCCATCGAACAACTAGGGCATGGGTCGGCAATAGGCGGCCCGCGGGCCATTGGTGGCCTGCCAGCAATAATATTTGGCCCGGCAAATTATTTTGAGAATTAAACAAATAAAAAAAATAGATTATTTTTTCTTTTTCTTTTTTAAATATCGGACCGACAGTCACACATATAGGCTATAATGTCCGAATAGAGAATCTACCTACACCTGAAGAATGCTTATTGTACTTTTATCCATGTTGAGACACACAGCACAGGCACAATCTGGCAGCGGGTGCACTGACGCCGATAGTGGATCAATAAGTAGCTGGACAGCGCGTGGTGCTGACATAGTCAATATGCGGTTTGTGGTGTGAACAAAATCACACCAGCTCACTAAATCATTCAAACGTATGTGAACAGTAACAAAGTTCAGTCAAAACATTGACAAAAAAGAGAGAGAGAGAAAGCCGCTTGATCATGGAGGGCGAGGGGTGGTGGTGCATAAGCTGCCACCCCAGTTGGCAGCTTTGTTTTGAAAGAAAAGTTAATTCAAAACGCACTAAAGCTTTGGATCTTAATAAGCTTGTGAGCAGTAGCGGACTGGCCATCTGTAGAATCTGTAGAATCACAGAACAGCACCGCAACGCCTTCCCCCCAAGCATTCGAACGTGTCACATGTTTTAACAATCAATTACATATCAATAATCAATCAATAAGCCTTTGATTATGTTCCAGCTCACCATCTAGTGGCTCAGAAAAAAATTGGCCCAAGGCTAAACTTAATTGCCGACCCCTGATCTAGGGTGTATGGGAAGTTGTGTTTTTTAAAGGCATTAACTGCTAAAGCAAGAGGCTAATCCAGCTAACAGTAGCATTTGTTTCAAGCTAGCTTTGGAGAGGGCTAGGGATTGTTTAGTGTACTCTGTGTTTGGCATTATTGTCATAGTGTGGTGGTAGATTATTGATGAATGTTTTAATAAATGTAAAATAATTGTAGTATTTAATTTATATTTAAGCTGTATTTGCTTCTCCATTTTGACCATGGGTTCATGTTTTGTGTACAGGACAATATAACCAAGTTCAATGGTAACATTAAGTCACAACTAAACAGAACATTGAACATATTTTGCATTCTATTATGAGGTTCTTTCTGCATAGATGCTTTCACATATTAGCTACTATAACTGTATAATATCGCTGGATAATTAAAAAATAAATATAAAGATTATAACAAGACATTTATCATTGTCATTTCGCTGCCAACAGGACATTAACATATTTCTCCCTGATCTAATCTAAGAAGCAATTTTATGACTTTATTAAAAGATATTTTCATAGATAAAGACCTAAAGCTGCAACCCTGCTCTTTCCAAAACATTATTTTGACATATATGTTAAAGTATGTGTCCTTTTCTCTCCTAATTAACATCGATTGATTTTTACCAGCTAATATAACCTTTTCTGCATAGCAATGTGATTCTCTTTCCCAAATAAAGGAAGCATAACTTATCCCTGTTGAAGACTGTCTGGATAGTCGCCCTTTGTTTTGTTTAATGATCTCATCGAGATCGACTGTTATATTGCATTAGTTTAATGAAACCTCCCAGGGTGCGTTGTAACTCTGGGAGTGAACGCAGCGTCAATCTTGTTTTCAATCTCTTTGTCTCTACTGTTCTTGACTATTCAATTCAGTGTATTGCTGAATCCCATCTCCATACTCAAAATGATGTATGGAGAACCCATTCATATTCCGCTTAAGGCCATGTCACACTGTCCCGAAATTGACACCCGATGGACACACGAATATGGAATTGTGAATTTCGCACGATGATGGCCCCGAACCACACACGAATGCAACATTTACATTACATGTAAGACATACAACTGCAATGAGTACCAAAAAAGTACCAAAAACAATTATGTTACAGTACTATGATACTGTACTGATATTTTCAGACTTTGTTCTTTACTTTATCCGTCGTTATATGTAGAAAATATTACGTTTTCTCCGTAATGTTGTTTCCATAACAACAACAACTTCCTGTCAACTGTCCTTCAAAATAATATATTATATCCTTTTTAGTTTCACAGAACACAAATTGGGTTATTTACATAATATATTTACATGATTTTGTTGTGCAATAAAAAACCCGATGGACACACGATAAAGGAAGTGTTCAAATTCGGCTGTGATCGTAGCAACATCGGGCCATTCGTGAGGGCATCTTAAGCCTTCGTATGACCGCCGGTGGAGTTTCTCAGGCTCCGGCAGCAACTTCGTGAGCGGTGGCAAAATCTTTGGCATGCCAAAAAATTGCCGAAGGACCTTGCGAAGGTTCATTTGTGTTGAAATTCTGTGTCAATTTTGCCCTTCGTAAGGCCATCGTGAGGGCATCTTGTTATCATCGGTGCCATCGGGCATTCGCCCCGATCAGAGTGAGGGCGAATGCCCGATGTCACCGATGATAACACGAAGATGACACGATTTGACAAGATGTCCTCACGAGTGCCTTACGAAGTTGCCGCTCACTAAGTTGCTGCCGGAGCCTGAGAAACTCCACCTACGATCACAGCCGAATTTGAACATTTCCTTTATCGTGTGTCCATCGGGTGTCAATTTCGGGACAGTGTGACAGGGCCTTTAGGGGATGTCAATGCTTTGAGATGTTTGTGTTTGAGCAGATTTCACCCAGATGCCTCTATAGTAAAAGGCATCTGTGTACTGTTTACTCAGTGTGTGTACATTTCCATGTATCTCAAGAGTACTGCTTTCTACCCCAAGCATGCCCAAAGACATATTCTTTTTCAGTTTTATGATGAGCAATATGTATCACGAGAGTTTTCTCATTTCGCCCCCGCCTATTTTATGAGAAATGGGAAACAGTGTAAGAGAGAAGTCAGTTGACAGATATAACTGGCAGATATGTTAAAAGTAGGACATATAAGTCAGGACACAAGATAAAATGAGACAGATAGGTGATGAGACAATGATTTAAGTCGGGTATTACATCGATTTTCTGGTTTCTACTCCACCCCAAAGCCATGACCACATCTCACTAGATCTCTGGTTTGACAGATTGAACCACAACTGCATGGCTGTCACATATCTCATATAAAAAACACATTATCTCACATGCAACTCTAAATCTGCCGCTGGTTTGCGGTCAGTAAATCTTTAAGGAAGGCAGATGGTCGTCGGGACCAATGATGGATATTTTAGTATACCATTTTCTCTCATATTCGTTATCCCATTTTTTTTTAAGACTGAAGCGAAAACACATTATCAAACCCGTTGTGCTACTATAAAGTGTGTTCTGTTGCTAATGAGTGTACACAGAAGCACAGGCCAATAAACATAAACAAGACGACACACATTAAATGTTGATGAGTCATTCCCTCTGAGCTGGTAGAGCTTGTACGTCACTGAATAACAACCTTGAAAATTCCACTGTCGGGACACTTTCTATACTTGGAAACAAGAGGGGGTGTTCAGATCTTATTCTTTTTCTTTCTTCTAGTATCGATGTTATTTCATAATACGGATGTTGTTTCTCTAAATTCGAAAATGTTTCCTATGTGCATCGTTTTTGAAACTCGAGCCTGTTTCTCCTAATGGAGATGTTTTGAGCGGTTGTAATAATAATCATGCATTTTATTTATATAGCGCTTTTCACAACTCAAAGACGCTTTACAGTACGAGGGAGCGTAGACAAATAAGGACTGGCAAACAAGTAAGTATAGTAAAATAAAAAATAAATAAAAAGGCAATCAAGAGGAAGTTGATTGAGAGGGGGGGGGGGCTTATGGGTAGACAGAGTTGAAAATATGTGTTTTGAGGCGGGACTGAAAGACTGTGAGGGACTCAGGGTCACGAAGATCTTGGGGGCAGTAGCGTGGCGTGGGGAAAAAATTAGGGGAAGCCAATAATACCTCCTTTCTTTTGGGTCGGGGGTGTGGTGGTCAATGTAATAACGTAACCAGATGAGTTACCCGGTATCATTTTACACACATTTGTATCATACAGATGCAGGACTTACACACGCCTGTTATCTAACCGACAGGTCCGCACGCACTCTCCAGCCGAAACTCTAATAAGCATTCATTCACAAACTACATCAGGAGACCTTTAACGTTTTACGTCCGATTCGCTCCTTTTTTCCTCGCTGTACACAGCTCCAGTTTGGGCATCGGCCTGTCATCAGATTGTATTTGTTGTTGCTGCTGTAGTGGAAGTTTAGTACAATTATTTTTGATTAAGTATCCAAATCTCCACCCTCCATAATTGCACTTGCTTCAGTTGCTTGCTACTTTCTAACGGCGGTGAGAGTGGTGCAGTGACGCTATCTATCTTCTATCGATTAGATTTATGATTCAAAAATTATAAAAGTAGGGTAGACATGTGGATATTATCCGACTGAACACAACTTGCATTTATCTAACAGGTTCGTTTTCCACTGACCTTATTTCGAGCTATTTTTCAAAATCCTATGGAGAAATCTCATTGCTTTCTGTCGAGGGAAACCGAGCGCAGCTTACTTCCAGGTTTTAGGATGCGTCACTGCAACACTAAATTGATGCGATTTGATTGGATTGTGAGGCAAGGGAAGCCAGCCGCCTCTGGCTTCCCTTGGCATGGCCCTGACCAATCACAGGTTGGCAGGGGCATGACGTGATGTCTTGTCTGATTGGTCAATCCCTCCATTTTTTTTCACCAAGGGAAGCCAGATTCGGCTGGCCTCCCCTCGCAACAGAGAGTGCAATCTACTGTTTCACCATAACATCTAGAGGGGCGCTGTTTCACTCTTTATAAAATACTCAATGAGAATGGGGGAGAGACGGGCCGGCAGCAACACACAGCAAATAATTTCCGAAACTAAACGGAAGTGTTTTTATTTATTTATTAAAATTATAACTACAATCCGAAAAAACAGGGGAAGCCTGGCTTCCCTTGGCCTCCAGGAGAAAACGCCACTGCTTGGGGAAGGGAATTCCAGAGCCTAGGAGCTGCCACTGAGAAGGCTCTGTCCCCAAAGCTGCAGAGTGTGGATGTGGGAATGGATAGGAGTCCGGCTGCGGTGGATCTGAGGGCCGTGGGGGTTGATAAGGAGTGAGAAGGTTTGTGAGATAAGGGGGGGCCAGATGGTGAGTGCTTTGTAGGTGAGGACCAGCATTTTGTAGTTGATGCGATGGGAGACAGGAAGCCAATGGAGGTCTTTGAGGACTGGGGTGATGTGATGCCATGATTTGGTATGCGCGAGGAGACGTGCAGCTGCATTTTCTGTTTGGCGGATGTGAGGTTCGAGGGAGAGGGTGGGGTCAAAGATTACGCCAAGGTTGCGTGCCTGATTGGAGGGGGAAACAATGGTGCCATCGATGGTGAGTGTTATGTTAGTGACCTTGCTGAGGGTGGATTTGGAGCCGATTAGGAGGAGTTCTGTTTTGTTGCTGTTCAGTTTGAGGAGGTTATGTTGCATCCAAGTTTTAATAGCTGTCAGACAGGAATCGATGTGGGTAAGGGGTGGGTTATGGAGGGATTTGGTGCTGAGGTAGATCTGAGTGTCATCAGCATAGCAGTGGAAGTCCAGGTTGAAGTGGCGGAGTATCTGACCGAGGGGGAGGATGTAAATGATGAAGAGGAGGGGGCCAAGTACTGATCCTTGAGGAACGCCTTGGGTGACAGAGGCTGTGGCAGAGGAGTGGTTTGGGAGGGAGATGAAGTGGGATTGTTCAGTGAGGTAGGACTGGAGCCATCTGAGTGCAATACCTTCAATACCAATGTCCCTGAGTCGGGTGAGCAGGATGTTGTGGCTCACGGTATCGAAGGCTGCACTCAGGTCGTGGAGGATGAGAATATTGAGGGAACCAGTGTCAGCAGAGGTGAGGAGGTCATTGAGGACTTTGACGAGTGCAGTTTCTGTACTGTGGTGAGGACGAAATCCAGACTGAAGGGGTTCATAAAGCTGGTTGGTTTGGAGATGGCAGTGAATTTGTTTGGCTATAATGCGTTCAAGAGTTTTTGAGAGGAATGGTAGGTTGGAGATAGGGTGGTAATTAGTGAGGGAGGAGGGATCAAGACCAGGTTTTTTGAGGATTGGAGTAACGGCAGCAATTTTGAAGGCAGAGGGGATGGTTCCATGGGATAGCGAGGAGTTGAAAAGGTTAGCAAGATAGGGGCAGAGGACGGGGAGGCAGGACTTCAGGAGAGGAGTGGGTAGAGGGTCAAGGGAGCAGGTTGTGGGATTTGAGGAACCGATCAGATGGAGTATTTCAAGTGGGGTAACCAGGTTGAACTGGGAGAGGCGGCGCTGGGGAGGAGGAGTCAGGAGGTCAAGGGAGATGGGGGGAGAAATGGTAGCGGTGGAGGTTGGGGGAGATGCTTGTATGTCAGATGGAGCTGAGAAGGAGTGGTTAATGGCGTTAATTTTGTCTGCGAAAAACTGGAGGAATGAGCTGCAAGTAGCGGAAGTAGAAGTAGGGAGGTTATCAGCACTGGGTTTGAAGAGCTTGTTAACTGTGGAGAAGAGGGTCCTGGGGTTACGGGAGGGGTCAGTGAAGATGTTGGAGAGGTAGGCAGATTTAGCGGCAATAAGAGCATATTTGTATGCATTGAAATGGAGTTTGTAGCTTATGTAATGGACTGTGAGGGATGATTTATTTGAAAGACGTTCAAGTTGGCGGCCTCGCTGCTTCATTTTACGGAGTGCGGGTGTGAACCAGGGTGAGGAGGTCTTGAAAGTAACAGTTTTATTTTTGAGGGGGGCTAAAGTGTTGAGGGAGGTGAGTAGGGTGGAGTTGAGGTGGTTGAGCAGATCATCAGGTGAGCTGAGGGTTGCGTCCAGGGGAAGATTAGACGATAGCAGTTCGGAGAGATGGTTATGGTCAATGGAGAGTAGATTACGGAAGGTGATGTTTCTGGGTGGGCAGGGGTTTCGGGTGGGGGGGGGGCAATGGTGAATTGTATGAGTTTGTGGTCGGAGAGGGGAAATGGGGAAGGGTGGAGGTCAATCACTGGGAGGTTGGTAGAGCAGACGAGATCAAGAATGTGTCCTTTGTCATGGGTGGGGAAGGCGACATGTTGGGTGATAGAGAAATTGTCCAGTAGGGTTGTGAATTCGGATGCCAGCTTGCAGGTGGGTGAGTCAATGTGAATGTTGAGGTCACCAAGTAGTAACAGACGTTGAGAGAGGGATGAGGCAAGTGTGAGGAATTCAGTGAAATCGGAGAGGAAGGAGGGATGAGGTTTAGGAGGCCGGTAGATGAGGATGACTGTCAGTGAGGGAGGGGCTTTGAAGGCAATGAATTCAAAGGATGATACTGAGGGGAGGGTTAGTTATGTGATCTGGATGTTCTGATAGTTGTAGCGCGTTTACACTTGTTGGCCACCGTATATTAGATCCAAGGAACTACACAAATAAGTCAGGAAATATATCCATCCATCCATCTTCTCCCGCTTATCCGTGGTCGGGTCGCGGGGGTAGCAGTTCCAGCAGAGAGCCCCAAACTTTCCTTTCCCTGGCCACATCAACCAGCTCTGACTGGGGGATCCCAAGGCGCTCCCAGGCCAGCGAAGAGATATAATCCCTCCACCTGGTCCTAGGTCTACCCCTTGGTCTCTTCCCAGCTGGACGTGCCTGGAACACCTCCCTAGGGAGGCGCCCAGGTGGAATCCTTACTAGTTGCCCGAACCACCTCAACTGGCTCCTTTCGACGCGAAGGAGAAGCATGAACATGGCTCACAGTATTAAGAAGATAAAAAGAACAAGAGGTTGTTCACATGATGTGCATTAATGTAATGCATAATGTTTGTGGGATGGATAAAAAGTCAGTGACACTCTAGTAATATCGTCTTATTTTAAACGTGGTCATTGTGACAAGTCTGCGATCTATGTGTGACAGGGGACAGAACACATCGTGAGCGACCTCAGGGACTAGATCCCCATCTCTGCTGACGCTAAACGCTTCTGACAGCTGGAGATAGACGCTGAACACGTGTGGTTAGATAATACTAGCCACGGGGAGGCTGTGAGTTCAAATCCCAGAGGGTGAAAAAATGTCAAAATGTCACTTTCAGTATCGTCACCACTTGTAATTATATTGGCTGCGGGGGCGAAGCTATGTGGCTTCCAAGATCACAAGATCAATAGAGGTTATTCAGGGTGTCGGGCAACCAGAGGGCTACAAGGCAACACGTGGGAAGAAGGTTGGAAAATGATCAAGACAAGGGAATTATAATTTAAGGGGATTATTCCAATTACCCAATGTTAGGGTGCGCACAACCAAGCGAGGTTTTTGTATTTCTGTTTGTGGGGTGAAGCTTTGGAACAGTTTGAATGAGGAAACTCAAGGGGTGTCCTAACGTAAAACTGTTTAAAAAAAGGTATAAGGACATGATTTTCACAAGGATGAAATTGTTTAATCATAACTGGGTGTTTACGGTTTATTTATTTATTTGGTTTGTTATTTTATCTCTTCTTGATTACCGTTTACCTCTTTTATGTAATATAAATATATATGTTAATAATTGGGGGTGGGATTAAATAAGTACAGTAATATTTTCGTTTATCAATTTGACACCTCTTAAGTTTGTATAGTAAAATAATTCTCATGTTTCATTTCATTATTATTATAATTTTTTTAAACATTCGAAATAAATCAAATCATTTCTAATAACATCTCTCCATTTCTGTGTGACTTTTCAGGCATGAGGATCCTGGTGACGCTGCTGTTGGACACCCTGCCCATGTTGGGAAATGTCCTTCTCCTCTGCTTCTTCGTCTTTTCATCTTTGGCATTGTGGGAGTCCAGCTGTGGGCGGGGCTACTGCGCAACCGCTGCTTCCTGGGAGAGGACATCAGAACGTAAGGAACTTGTGATACAGTACATACTTTTAGGTTTAAAGTAGCACACATGCTCCTGGGACATTGCTGTGTTGAAACCTATGTAAGGAAGGAACAAGCACTTTGATGCAAATAGGATTGGCTTTAAGATCTTTAGTAGAGTATAGACAAAGTACAGATGAGTGAAAAATACAAACTCCTTCAGTACACTTAGAAGTTGCCATCAATGTTTAATCACCCCTGAACAGAAAGAGTACATACACCCTTTCTTTTACACGTGCTGCTCTCCACGTCCATACGGTGACCAGCAGAGCCTCCAGCATGCACACATGGACTCTTCCAACATGCTCGCATCACTTAACTCAAACATGATTTACTTACTGCCCTTTTCCTCTCTCCTTCTGTTTGTGTGTTTCCTCATGGTGTTTCTCTCTTTTGTTCTCTCTTGTTAGAGTTATGTCGAGGTGTCATGTGGTGTATCAGTCAGCTGTTGCCTGTAGCAAAAAGAAATACAGAACTTGTAACTTGTAAGAGTACACAAAGTGCGTATCGCCCTCAGGATCCAAACCACCGTATGACCTAACATGAAATAAAAAAGGACAAAAGAACCGTGAAATACATGTAGATGGGAAATTAGATAAGGCTATAATCTCAGGCCCATGATATACAGTGGGTGTGCAATGAACGATAAATAAAGCCATCAAATTCACCAGCTCGAAATCCTACCTGAAGAGAAAAACTCCTCTATGCGGATGATGTTGCTCTCCTGCTTTAACAATCGTTTTAAAAAGCCTGAATAAATAATAAGAAACATTTTCTCAGACGTGGGCTTGTGGGATATGACTGAGCAAATACATAATATAATATATTCAAGATAAAGCCCACGTTAATAACGCGTTAACGCAAAAAAAAAATAACGCCGCTAATTATTTTAACGCGATTAACGCATGTGTATTTTTTTTTCCTCGGCCGCCCCGTAGTTTCAGAGCGCATCGAGTTTAAAATACCATCTACAAGCTGATGCTGACAGCCCCGCTCCTGCAGGCAGACCACACTTCCACGCTCACCGGCAGGCACCGACTGGCTGTTGGGAGGACCGGGAGGGTGTGTATGTGTGGCCCGAGCGAGCGAGAGAGAGACCTTACGTGCATTGTTGTTGTTAGCATCTGGTGCTAGCTAGCTGCGCTAACGGATATAAGGAGCTGTTTAAATGAAAACAGAGGAGCGACATTTCGCCACAACTGCGCCGAGCACTTGACTTTATGCAGGAAGCCAGACAGTGGGACATTGTACGAAAAGTCAGCACACTCAGCACGGATAGTGCGCAACATGATTGCAGCGTGCAGGCAGCTCCCGTTCGAGCATATGCCTTGAGTTGCACATAGCTCCAACGATCCATCACACACACACACACACACACACACACACACACACCACACACACACAACACACACACCACACACACACACACACACACACACACACACACACACACACACACACACACACACACACACTTTATATTGTATTATTGAATGAGAGAGGTTCCAGGTTGTTGTGTTTAATATTCATGAGAATATTTGTCATTGTTCAAATGATAATAAACATTAGCATAAAGCATATTTGTCCACTCATATGTTGATAAGAGTATTCAAAACTTGAAAAATATTCCTCTAAGGTACATTTAGAACAGATCAAAAATGTGCGATTAATTTGCGATTAATCGCGATTAACTATTTTAATCGACTGACAGCCCTAATTAAAATGTAGCTTAGAGATAGAATCTGCATAACAGAAAATTACTAAACAATACAAAACATATTGAAACTCTGTGGTGGAAGTGATAACAATCCCAAATATATGTTTTACCTAATTACATTTTTTTTTTTTAATTATTAAATGACATTCTTTAAATGAGAATAAATAGGACAAAGTGCAGACTTGAAATAGCATAATGTATCTTCTACACGGCACACTTGTGTAATATAATATACCTCCGTGCTTGCACATGTATCTTGTCTTGAGATAAATAAGGTTGAATACATCTTATGGGAGAAGAGCATCAGACAAACAACCACAGGCACACATGCAGATACAAAGACAGATATACAAAAGATCAGAGTCACCAATTTAGCCGTGGGCATTACATTTATGCAAAAGGGAAAGGAAAACCATCTCAAGAAGCCAAAATGTCTCTTAGGTATCCTTGAACTAATTCTGCTTTGATGTAATGGCACAAATTGTACCACAGTTGATGTAACTGGATCCTTGCTGTGTGTGAGAGAGACAGACAGACAGAAAGAGGACAGCGGCTTAATATTGCATGGCCGAGGCAGCTGTGTTTTCTCTCACAGAACAAATGCTCGCCTGGCCCGACAGTACACTATCAGGGAAGAACTTTTTCTACTTTACTGTACTCGAACACTACTGTTAAGGTACTTGTGCTTAGTGAAGCATCTCCATGTTATGTCACTTTATATATTTACTCCACTAACGTACATTTCAGACGGAAATATTGTAACTCTAATATTAGGTAGATAGATGGATAGATAGATAGATAGATAGATAGATGGATAGATGGATAGATAGATAGATAGATAGATAGATAGATAGATAGATAGATATAGATAGCTAGATGGATGGATAGATAGATAGATAGATAGATAGATGGATCGATGGATGGATGGATGGA